>NW_027370389.1:0-36260 GCF_046119375.1 Phyllobates terribilis | reverse complement strand
AAAAAATTTCAGAATTGCACCTTGCAATGTGGAGATATTACTGTTTGTGCATTTACAATATTCATTGATTTTTGCCATTGAAAAAGTCAGAAATGTTTGAAGCTACTGACTGAATGAAAGGAGCTGCATCTCACTCTCTTTGATTCTTATTTATCATGCTAGGATTAGCAGGAAAAAGCAAAATTCAGAATTAGCACCTTGCAATGTGAGATATTACTGTTTGTGCATTTACAATATTCATAGATTTTTTGCCATTGAAAAACATGTTTTTCATATACCAGAAATGTTTGAAGCTACTGACTGAATGAAAAGGAGCTGGCATCTCACTCTCTTTGATTCTTCTTTATCAAGCTAGGATAACAGGAAAAAGCTAAAATTTCAGAATTGCACCGTGCAATGTGGAGATATTACTGTTGTGCATTTACAATATTCATTGATTTTTGCCATTGAAAAACATGTTTTCATATACCAGAAATGTTTGAAGCTACTGACTGAATGAAAGGAGCTGGCATCTCACTCTCTTGAATCTTCTTTATCATGCTAGGATTAGCAGGAAAAAGCAAAAATTTCAGAATTGCACCTTGCAATGTGGAGATATTACTGTTTGTGCATTTACAATATTCATTGATTTTTGCCATTGAAAACATGTTTTCATATACCAGAAATGTTTGAAGCTACTGACTGAATGAAAGGAGCTGGCATCTCACTCTCTTTGAAGCTTCTTTATCATGTTAGGATTAACAGGAAAAAGCAAAAAATTTCAGAATTGCACCTTGCAATGTGGAGATATTACTGTTTGTGCATTTACAATATTCATTGATTTTTGCCATTGAAAAACATGTTTTTCATATACCAGAAATGTGTGAAGCTACTGACTGAATGAAAGGAGCTGGCATCTCACTCTCTTTGAATCTTCTTTATCAAGCTAGGATTAACAGGAAAAAGCTAAAAATTTCAGAATTGCACCGTGCAATGTGGAGATATTACTGTTTGTGCATTTACAAGATTCATTGATTTTTGCCATTGAAAAACATGTTTTTCATATACCAGAAATGTTTGAAGCTACTAACTGAATGAAAGGAGCTGGCATCTCACTCTCTTTGAATCTTCTTTATCATGCTAGGATTAACAGGAAAAGCAAAAAATTTCAGAATTGCACCTTGCAATGTGGAGATATATACTGTTTGTGCATTTACAATATTCATTGATTTTTGCCATTGAAAAACATGTTTTTCATATACCAGAAATGTTTGAAGCTACTGACTGAATGAAAGGAGCTGGCATCTCACTCTCTTTGAATCTTCTTTATCATGCTAGGATTAACAGGGAAAAAGCTAAAAATTTCAGAATTGCACCGTGCAATGTGGAGATATTACTGTTTGTGCATTTACAATATTCATTGATTTTTGCCATTGAAAAACATGTTTTTCATATACCAGAAATGTTTGAAGCTACTGACTGAATGAAAGGAGCTGGCATCTCACTCTCTTTGAATCTTCTTTATCATGCTAGGATTTAGCAGGAAAAAGCAAAAAATTTCAGAATTGCACCTTGCAATGTGGAGATATTACTGTTTGTGCATTTACAATATTCATTGATTTTTGCCATTGAAAAACATGTTTTTCATATACCAGAAATGTTTGAAGCTACTGACTGAATGAAAGGAGCTGGCATCTCACTCTCTTTGAATCTTCTTTATCATGCTAGGATTAGCAGGAAAAAAGCAAAAAATTTCAGAATTGCACCTTGCAATGTGGAGATATTACTGTTTGTGCATTTACAATATTCATTGATTTTTGCCATTGAAAAACAGTCCAGAAATGTTTGAAGCTACTGACTGAATGAAAGGAGCTGGCATCTCACTCTCTTTGAATCTTCTTTATCATGCTAGGATTAACAGGAAAAGCTAAAAATTTCAGAATTGCACCTTGCAATGTGGAGATATTACTGTTTGTGCATTTACAATATTCATTGATTTTTGCCATTGAAAAAACATGTTTTTCATATACCAGAAATGTTTGAAGCTACTGACTGAATGAAAGGAGCTGGCATCTCACTCTCTTTGAATCTTCTTTATCATGCTAGGATTAACAGGAAAAAGCAAAAAATTTCAGAATTGCACCTTGCAATGTGGAGATATTACTGTTTGTGCATTTACAATATTCATTGATTTTTGCCATTGAAAAACATGTTTTTCATATACCAGAAATGTTTGAAGCTACTGACTGAATGAAAGGAGCTGGCATCTCACTCTCTTTGAATCTTCTTTATCATGCTAGGATTAACAGGAAAAAGCTAAAAATTTCAGAATTGCACCGTGCAATGTGGAGATATTACTGTTTGTGCATTTACAATATTCATTGATTTTTGCCATTGAAAAACATGTTTTTCATATACCAGAAATGTTTGAAGCTACTGACTGAATGAAAGGAGCTGGCATCTCACTCTCTTGAATCTTCTTTATCATGCTAGGATTAGCAGGAAAAAGCAAAAAATTTCAGAATTGCACCTTGCAATGTGGAGATATTACTGTTTGTGCATTTACAATATTCATTGATTTTTGCCATTGAAAAACATGTTTTTCATATACCAGAAATGTTTGAAGCTACTGACTGAATGAAAGGAGCTGGCATCTCACTCTCTTTGAATCTTCTTTATCATGCTAGGATTAACAGGAAAAAGCAAAAATTTCAGAATTGCACCTTGCAATGTGGAGATATTACTGTTTGTGCATTACAATATTCATTGATTTTTGCCATTGAAAAACATGTTTTTCATATACCAGAAATGTTTGAAGCTACTGACTGAATGAAAGGAGCTGGCATCTCACTCTCTTTGAATCTTCTTTATCATGCTAGGATTAACAGGAAAAAGCTAAAAATTTCAGAATTGCACGTGCAATGTGGAGATATTACTGTTTGTGCATTTTACAATATTCATTGATTTTTGCCATTGAAAACATGTTTTTCATATACCAGAAATGTTTGAAGCTACTGACTGAATGAAAGGAGCTGGCATCTCACTCTCTTTGAATCTTCTTTATCATGCTAGGATTAGCAGGAAAAAGCAAAAAATTTCAGAATTGCACCTTGCAATGTGGAGATATTACTGTTTGTGCATTTACAATATTCATTGATTTTTGCCATTGAAAAACATGTTTTTCATATACCAGAAATGTTTGAAGCTACTGACTGAATGAAAGGAGCTGGCATCTCACTCTCTTTGAATCTTCTTTATCATGCTAGGATTAACAGGAAAAAGCAAAAAATTTCAGAATTGCACCTTGCAATGTGGAGATATTACTGTTTGTGCATTTACAATATTCATTGATTTTTGCCATTGAAAAACATGTTTTTCATATACCAGAAATGTTTGAAGCTACTGACTGAATGAAAGGAGCTGCATCTCACTCTCTTTGAATCTTCTTTATCATGCTAGGATTAACAGGAAAAAGCTAAAATTTCAGAATTGCACCGTGCAATGTGGAGATATTACTGTTTGTGCATTTACAATATTCATTGATTTTTGCCATTGAAAAACATGTTTTTCATATACCAGAAATGTTTGAAGCTACTGACTGAATGAAAGGAGCTGGCATCTCACTCTCTTTGAATCTTCTTTATCATGCTAGGATTAGCAGGAAAAAGCAAAAAATTTCAGAATTGCACCTTGCAATGTGGAGATATTACTGTTTGTGCATTTACAATATTCATTGATTTTTGCCATTGAAAAACATGTTTTTCATATACCAGAAATGTTTGAAGCTACTGACTGAATGAAAGGAGCTGGCATCTCACTCTCTTTGAATCTTCTTTATCATGCTAGGATTAGCAGGAAAAGCAAAAAATTTCAGAATTGCACCTTGCAATGTGGAGATATTACTGTTTGTGCATTTACAATATTCATTAATTTTTGCCATTGAAAAACAGTTTCCAGAAATGTTTGAAGCTACTGACTGAATGAAAGGAGCTGGCATCTCACTCTCTTTGAATCTTCTTTATCATGCTAGGATTAACAGGAAAAAGCAAAAAATTTCAGAATTGCACCTTGCAATGTGGAGATATTACTGTTTGTGCATTTACAATATTCATTGATTTTTGCCATTGAAAAACATGTTTTTCATATACCAGAAATGTTTGAAGCTACTGACTGAATGAAAGGAGCTGGCATCTCACTCCTCTTTGAATCTTCTTTATCATGCTAGGATTAACAGGAAAAAGCTAAAAATTTCAGAATTGCACCGTGCAATGTGGAGATATTACTGTTTGTGCATTTACAATATTCATTGATTTTTGCCATTGAAAACATGTTTTTCATATACCAGAAATGTTTGAAGCTACTGACTGAATGAAAGGAGCTGGCATCTCACTCTCTTTGAATCTTCTTTATCATGCTAGGATTAGCAGGAAAAAGCAAAAATTTCAGAATTGCACCTTGCAATGTGGAGATATTACTGTTTGTGCATTTACAATATTCATTGATTTTTGCCATTGAAAAACATGTTTTTCATATACCAGAAATGTTTGAAGCTACTGACTGAATGAAAGGAGCTGGCATCTCACTCTCTTTGAATCTTCTTTATCATGCTAGGATTAACAGGAAAAAGCTAAAAATTTCAGAATTGCACCGTGCAATGTGGAGATATTACTGTTTGTGCATTTACAATATTCATTGATTTTGCCATTGAGAAACATGTTTTTCATATACCAGAAATGTTTGAAGCTACTGACTGAATGAAAGGAGCTGGCATCTCACTCTCTTTGAATCTTCTTTATCATGCTAGGATTAGCAGGAAAAAGCAAAAAATTTCAGAATTGCACCTTGCAATGTGGAGATATTACTGTTTGTGCATTTACAATATTCATTGATTTTTGCCATTGAAAAACATGTTTTTCATATACCAGAAATGTTTGAAGCTACTGACTGAATGAAAGGAGCTGGCATCTCACTCTCTTTGAATCTTCTTTATCATGCTAGGATTAACAGGAAAAAGCAAAAAATTTCAGAATTGCACCTTGCAATGTGGAGATATTACTGTTTGTGCATTTACAATATTCATTGATTTTTGCCATTGAAAAACATGTTTTTCATATACCAGAAATGTTTGAAGCTACTGACTGAATGAAAGGAGCTGGCATCTCACTCTCTTTGAATCTTCTTTATCATGCTAGGATTAACAGGAAAAAGCTAAAAATTTCAGAATTGCACCGTGCAATGTGGAGATATTACTGTTTGTGCATTTACAATATTCATTGATTTTTGCCATTGAAAAACATGTTTTTCATATACCAGAAATGTTGAAGCTACTGACTGAATGAAAGGAGCTGGCATCTCACTCTCTTTGAATCTTCTTTATCATGCTAGGATTAGCAGGAAAAAGCAAAAAATTTCAGAATTGCACCTTGCAATGTGGAGATATACTGTTTGTGCATTTACAATATTCATTGATTTTTGCCATTGAAAAACATGTTTTTCATATACCAGAAATGTTTGAAGCTACTGACTGAATGAAAGGAGCTGGCATCTCACTCTCTTTGAATCTTCTTTATCATGCTAGGATTAGCAGGAAAAAGCAAAAAATTTCAGAATTGCACCTTGCAATGTGGAGATATTACTGTTTGTGCATTTACAATATTCATTAATTTTTGCCATTGAAAACGTCCAGAAATGTTTGAAGCTACTGACTGAATGAAAGGAGCTGGCATCTCACTCTTTTGAATCTTCTTTATCATGCTAGGATTAACAGGAAAAAGCTAAAAATTTCAGAATTGCACCGTGCAATGTGGAGATATTACTGTTTGTGCATTTACAATATTCATTGATTTTTGCCATTGAAAAACATGTTTTCATATACCAGAAATGTTTGAAGCTACTGACTGAATGAAAGGAGCTGGCATCTCACTCTCTTTGAATCTTCTTTATCATGCTAGGATTAACAGGAAAAGCAAAAAATTTCAGAATTGCACCTTGCAATGTGGAGATATTACTCTTTGTGCATTTACAATATTCATTGATTTTTGCCATTGAAAAACATGTTTTTCATATACCAGAAATGTTTGAAGCTACTGACTGAATGAAAGGAGCTGGCATCTCACTCTCTTTGAATCTTCTTTATCATGCTAGGATTAACAGGAAAAAGCTAAAAATTTCAGAATTGCACCGTGCAATGTGGAGATATTACTGTTTGTGCATTTACAATATTCATTGATTTTTGCCATTGAAAAACATGTTTTTCATATACCAGAAATGTTTGAAGCTACTGACTGAATGAAAGGAGCTGGCATCTCACTCTCTTTGAATCTTCTTTATCATGCTAGGATTAGCAGGAAAAAGCAAAAAATTTCAGAATTGCACCTTGCAATGTGGAGATATTACTGTTTGTGCATTTACAATATTCATTGATTTTTGCCATTGAAAAACATGTTTTTCATATACCAGAAATGTTTGAAGCTACTGACTGAATGAAAGGAGCTGGCATCTCACTCTCTTTGAATCTTCTTTATCATGCTAGGATTAGCAGGAAAAAGCAAAAAATTTCAGAATTGCACCTTGCAATGTGGAGATATTACTGTTTGTGCATTTACAATATTCATTGATTTTTGCCATTGAAAAACATGTTTTACATATACCAGAAATGTTTGAAGCTACTGACTGAATGAAAGGAGCTGGCATCTCACTCTCTTTGAATCTTCTTTATCATGCTAGGATTAACAGGAAAAAGCAAAAAATTTCAGAATTGCACCTTGCAATGTGGAGATATTACTGTTTGTGCATTTACAATATTCATTGATTTTTGCCATTGAAAAACATGTTTTTCATATACCAGAAATGTTTGAAGCTACTGACTGAATGAAAGGAGCTGGCATCTCACTCTCTTTGAATCTTCTTTATCATGCTAGGATTAACAGGAAAAAGCTAAAAATTTCAGAATTGCACCGTGCAATGTGGAGATATTACTGTTTGTGCATTTACAATATTCATTGATTTTTGCCATTGAAAAACATGTTTTTCATATACCAGAAATGTTTGAAGCTACTGACTGAATGAAAGGAGCTGGCATCTCACTCTCTTTGAATCTTCTTTATCATGCTAGGATTAGCAGGAAAAAGCAAAAAATTTCAGAATTGCACCTTGCAATGTGGAGATATTACTGTTTGTGCATTTACAATATTCATTGATTTTTGCCATTGAAAAACATGTTTTTCATATACCAGAAATGTTTGAAGCTACTGACTGAATGAAAGGAGCTGGCATCTCACTCTCTTTGAATCTTCTTTATCATGCTAGGATTAGCAGGAAAAAGCAAAAAATTTCAGAATTGCACCTTGCAATGTGGAGATATTACTGTTTGTGCATTTACAATATTCATTAATTTTTGCCATTGAAAAACGTCCAGAAATGTTTGAAGCTACTGACTGAATGAAAGGAGCTGGCATCTCACTCTCTTTGAATCTTCTTTATCATGCTAGGATTAACAGGAAAAAGCTAAAAATTTCAGAATTGCACCGTGCAATGTGGAGATATTACTGTTTGTGCATTTACAATATTCATTGATTTTTGCCATTGAAAAACATGTTTTTCATATACCAGAAATGTTTGAAGCTACTGACTGAATGAAAGGAGCTGGCATCTCACTCTCTTTGAATCTTCTTTATCATGCTAGGATTAGCAGGAAAAAGCAAACAATTTCAGAATTGCACCTTGCAATGTGGAGATATTACTGTTTGTGCATTTACAATATTCATTGATTTTTGCCATTGAAAAACATGTTTTTCATATACCAGAAATGTTTGAAGCTACTGACTGAATGAAAGGAGCTGGCATCTCACTCTCTTTGAATCTTCTTTATCATGCTAGGATTAACAGGAAAAAGTTAAAAATTTCAGAATTGCACCGTGCAATGTGGAGATATTACTGTTTGTGCATTTACAATATTCATTGATTTTTGCCATTGAAAAACATGTTTTTCATATACCAGAAATGTTTGAAGCTACTGACTGAATGAAAGGAGCTGGCATCTCACTCTCTTTGAATCTTCTTTATCATGCTAGGATTAGCAGGAAAAAGCAAAAAATTTCAGAATTGCACCTTGCAATGTGGAGATATTACTGTTTGTGCATTTACAATATTCATTGATTTTTGCCATTGAAAAACATGTTTTTCATATACCAGAAATGTTTGAAGCTACTGACTGAATGAAAGGAGCTGGCATCTCACTCTCTTTGAATCTTCTTTATCATGCTAGGATTAACAGGAAAAAGCAAAAAATTTCAGAATTGCACCTTGCAATGTGGAGATATTACTGTTTGTGCATTTACAATATTCATTGATTTTTGCCATTGAAAAACATGTTTTTCATATACCAGAAATGTTTGAAGCTACTGACTGAATGAAAGGAGCTGGCATCTCACTCTCTTTGAATCTTCTTTATCATGCTAGGATTAACAGGAAAAAGCAAAAAATTTCAGAATTGCACCTTGCAATGTGGAGATATTACTGTTTGTGCATTTACAATATTCATTGATTTTTGCCATTGAAAAACGTCCAGAAATGTTTGAAGCTACTGACTGAATGAAAGGAGCTGGCATCTCACTCTCTTTGAATCTTCTTTATCATGCTAGGATTAACAGGAAAAAGCAAAAAATTTCAGAATTGCACCGTGCAATGTGGAGATATTACTGTTTGTGCATTTACAATATTCATTGATTTTTGCCATTGAAAAACATGTTTTTCATATACCAGAAATGTTTGAAGCTACTGACTGAATGAAAGGAGCTGGCATCTCACTCTCTTTGAATCTTCTTTATCATGCTAGGATTAGCAGGAAAAAGCAAAAAATTTCAGAATTGCACCTTGCAATGTGGAGATATTACTGTTTGTGCATTTACAATATTCATTGATTTTTGCCATTGAAAAACATGTTTTTCATATACCAGAAATGTTTGAAGCTACTGACTGAATGAAAGGAGCTGGCATCTCACTCTCTTTGAATCTTCTTTATCATGCTAGGATTAACAGGAAAAAGCAAAAAATTTCAGAATTGCACCTTGCAATGTGGAGATATTACTGTTTGTGCATTTACAATATTCATTGATTTTTGCCATTGAAAAACATGTTTTTCATATACCAGAAATGTTTGAAGCTACTGACTGAATGAAAGGAGCTGGCATCTCACTCTCTTTGAATCTTCTTTATCATGCTAGGATTAACAGGAAAAAGCTAAAAATTTCAGAATTGCACCGTGCAATGTGGAGATATTACTGTTTGTGCATTTACAATATTCATTGATTTTTGCCATTGAAAAACATGTTTTTCATATACCAGAAATGTTTGAAGCTACTGACTGAATGAAAGGAGCTGGCATCTCACTCTCTTTGAATCTTCTTTATCATTCTAGGATTAGCAGGAAAAAGCAAAAAATTTCAGAATTGCACCTTGCAATGTGGAGATATTACTGTTTGTGCATTTACAATATTCATTGATTTTTGCCATTGAAAAACATGTTTTTCATATACCAGAAATGTTTGAAGCTACTGACTGAATGAAAGGAGCTGGCATCTCACTCTCTTTGAATCTTCTTTATCATGCTAGGATTAGCAGGAAAAAGCAAAAAATTTCAGAATTGCACCTTGCAATGTGGAGATATTACTGTTTGTGCATTTACAATATTCATTGATTTTTGCCATTGAAAAACATGTTTTTCATATACCAGAAATGTTTGAAGCTACTGACTGAATGAAAGGAGCTGGCATCTCACTCTCTTTGAATCTTCTTTATCATGCTAGGATTAGCAGGAAAAAGCAAAAAATTTCAGAATTGCACCTTGCAATGTGGAGATATTACTGTTTGTGCATTTACAATATTCATTGATTTTTGCCATTGAAAAACATGTTTTTCATATACCAGAAATGTTTGAAGCTACTGACTGAATGAAAGGAGCTGGCATCTCACTCTCTTTGAATCTTCTTTATCATGCTAGGATTAACAGGAAAAAGCAAAAAATTTCAGAATTGCACCTTGCAATGTGGAGATATTACTGTTTGTGCATTTACAATATTCATTGATTTTTGCCATTGAAAAACATGTTTTTCATATACCAGAAATGTTTGAAGCTACTGACTGAATGAAAGGAGCTGGCATCTCACTCTCTTTGAATCTTCTTTATCATGCTAGGATTAACAGGAAAAAGCAAAAAATTTCAGAATTGCACCTTGCAATGTGGAGATATTACTGTTTGTGCATTTACAATATTCATTGATTTTTGCCATTGAAAACGTCCAGAAATGTTTGAAGCTACTGACTGAATGAAAGGAGCTGGCATCTCACTCTCTTTGAATCTTCTTTATCATGCTAGGATTAACAGGAAAAAGCTAAAAATTTCAGAATTGCACCGTGCAATGTGGAGATATTACTGTTTGTGCATTTACAATATTCATTGATTTTTGCCATTGAAAAACATGTTTTTCATATACCAGAAATGTTTGAAGCTACTGACTGAATGAAAGGAGCTGGCATCTCACTCTCTTTGAATCTTCTTTATCATGCTAGGATTAGCAGGAAAAAGCAAAAAATTTCAGAATTGCACCTTACAATGTGGAGATATTACTGTTTGTGCATTTACAATATTCATTGATTTTTGCCATTGAAAAACATGTTTTTCATATACCAGAAATGTTTGAAGCTACTGACTGAATGAAAGGAGCTGGCATCTCACTCTCTTTGAATCTTCTTTATCATGCTAGGATTAACAGGAAAAAGCAAAAAATTTCAGAATTGCACCTTGCAATGTGGAGATATTACTGTTTGTGCATTTACAATATTCATTGATTTTTGCCATTGAAAAACATGTTTTTCATATACCAGAAATGTTTGAAGCTACTGACTGAATGAAAGGAGCTGGCATCTCACTCTCTTTGAATCTTCTTTATCATGCTAGGATTAACAGGAAAAAGCTAAAAATTTCAGAATTGCACCGTGCAATGTGGAGATATTACTGTTTGTGCATTTACAATATTCATTGATTTTTGCCATTGAAAAACATGTTTTTCATATACCAGAAATGTTTGAAGCTACTGAATGAATGAAAGGAGCTGGCATCTCACTCTCTTTGAATCTTCTTTATCATTCTAGGATTAGCAGGAAAAAGCAAAAAATTTCAGAATTGCACCTTGCAATGTGGAGATATTACTGTTTGTGCATTTACAATATTCATTGATTTTTGCCATTGAAAAACATGTTTTTCATATACCAGAAATGTTTGAAGCTACTGACTGAATGAAAGGAGCTGGCATCTCACTCTCTTTGAATCTTCTTTATCATGCTAGGATTAACAGGAAAAAGCTAAAAATTTCAGAATTGCACCGTGCAATGTGGAGATATTACTGTTTGTGCATTTACAATATTCATTGATTTTTGCCATTGAAAAACATGTTTTTCATATACCAGAAATGTTTGAAGCTACTGACTGAATGAAAGGAGCTGGCATCTCACTCTCTTTGAATCTTCTTTATCATGCTAGGATTAGCAGGAAAAAGCAAAAAATTTCAGAATTGCACCTTGCAATGTGGAGTTATTACTGTTTGTGCATGTACAATATTCATTGATTTTTGCCATTGAAAAACGTCCAGAAATGTTTGAAGCTACTGACTGAATGAAAGGAGCTGGCATCTCACTCTCTTTGAATCTTCTTTATCATGCTAGGATTAGCAGGAAAAAGCAAAAAATTTCAGAATTGCACCTTGCAATGTGGAGATATTACTGTTTGTGCATTTACAATATTCATTGATTTTTGCCATTGAAAAACATGTTTTTCATATACCAGAAATGTTTGAAGCTACTGACTGAATGAAAGGAGCTGGCATCTCACTCTCTTTGAATCTTCTTTATCATGCTAGGATTAGCAGGAAAAAGCAAAAAATTTCAGAATTGCACCTTGCAATGTGGAGATATTACTGTTTGTGCATTTACAATATTCATTGATTTTTGCCATTGAAAAACATGTTTTTCATATACCAGAAATGTTTGAAGCTACTGACTGAATGAAAGGAGCTGGCATCTCACTCTCTTTGAATCTTCTTTATCATGCTAGGATTAACAGGAAAAAGCAAAAAATTTCAGAATTGCACCTTGCAATGTGGAGATATTACTGTTTGTGCATTTACAATATTCATTGATTTTTGCCATTGAAAAACATGTTTTTCATATACCAGAAATGTTTGAAGCTACTGACTGAATGAAAGGAGCTGGCATCTCACTCTCTTTGAATCTTCTTTATCATGCTAGGATTAACAGGAAAAAGCAAAAAATTTCAGAATTGCACCTTGCAATGTGGAGATATTACTGTTTGTGCATTTACAATATTCATTGATTTTTGCCATTGAAAAACGTCCAGAAATGTTTGAAGCTACTGACTGAATGAAAGGAGCTGGCATCTCACTCTCTTTGAATCTTCTTTATCATGCTAGGATTAGCAGGAAAAAGCAAAAAATTTCAGAATTGCACCTTGCAATGTGGAGATATTACTGTTTGTGCATTTACAATATTCATTGATTTTTGCCATTGAAAAACATGTTTTTCATATACCAGAAATGTTTGAAGCTACTGACTGAATGAAAGGAGCTGGCATCTCACTCTCTTTGAATCTTCTTTATCATGCTAGGATTAGCAGGAAAAAGCAAAAAATTTCAGAATTGCACCTTGCAATGTGGAGATATTACTGTTTGTGCATTTACAATATTCATTGATTTTTGCCATTGAAAAACATGTTTTTCATATACCAGAAATGTTTGAAGCTACTGACTGAATGAAAGGAGCTGGCATCTCACTCTCTTTGAATCTTCTTTATCATGCTAGGATTAACAGGAAAAAGCAAAAAATTTCAGAATTGCACCTTGCAATGTGGAGATATTACTGTTTGTGCATTTACAATATTCATTGATTTTTGCCATTGAAAAACATGTTTTTCATATACCAGAAATGATTGAAGCTACTGACTGAATGAAAGGAGCTGGCATCTCACTCTCTTTGAATCTTCTTTATCATGCTAGGATTAACAGGAAAAAGCAAAAAATTTCAGAATTGCACCTTGCAATGTGGAGATATTACTGTTTGTGCATTTACAATATTCATTGATTTTTGCCATTGAAAAACGTCCAGAAATGTTTGAAGCTACTGACTGAATGAAAGGAGCTGGCATCTCACTCTCTTTGAATCTTCTTTATCATGCTAGGATTAACAGGAAAAAGCTAAAAATTTCAGAATTGCACCGTGCAATGTGGAGATATTACTGTTTGTGCATTTACAATATTCATTGATTTTTGCCATTGAAAAACATGTTTTTCATATACCAGAAATGTTTGAAGCTACTGACTGAATGAAAGGAGCTGGCATCTCACTCTCTTTGAATCTTCTTTATCATGCTAGGATTAGCAGGAAAAAGCAAACAATTTCAGAATTGCACCTTGCAATGTGGAGATATTACTGTTTGTGCATTTACAATATTCATTGATTTTTGCCATTGAAAAACATGTTTTTCATATACCAGAAATGTTTGAAGCTACTGACTGAATGAAAGGAGCTGGCATCTCACTCTCTTTGAATCTTCTTTATAATGCTAGGATTAACAGGAAAAAGTTAAAAATTTCAGAATTGCACCGTGCAATGTGGAGATATTACTGTTTGTGCATTTACAATATTCATTGATTTTTGCCATTGAAAAACATGTTTTTCATATACCAGAAATGTTTGAAGCTACTGACTGAATGAAAGGAGCTGGCATCTCACTCTCTTTGAATCTTCTTTATCATGCTAGGATTAGCAGGAAAAAGCAAAAAATTTCAGAATTGCACCTTGCAATGTGGAGATATTACTGTTTGTGCATTTACAATATTCATTGATTTTTGCCATTGAAAAACATGTTTTTCATATACCAGAAATGTTTGAAGCTACTGACTGAATGAAAGGAGCTGGCATCTCACTCTCTTTGAATCTTCTTTATCATGCTAGGATTAACAGGAAAAAGCAAAAAATTTCAGAATTGCACCTTGCAATGTGGAGATATTACTGTTTGTGCATTTACAATATTCATTGATTTTTGCCATTGAAAAACATGTTTTTCATATACCAGAAATGTTTGAAGCTACTGACTGAATGAAAGGAGCTGGCATCTCACTCTCTTTGAATCTTCTTTATCATGCTAGGATTAGCAGGAAAAAGCAAAAAATTTCAGAATTGCACCTTGCAATGTGGAGATATTACTGTTTGTGCATTTACAATATTCATTGATTTTTGCCATTGAAAAACATGTTTTTCATATACCAGAAATGTTTGAAGCTACTGACTGAATGAAAGGAGCTGGCATCTCACTCTCTTTGAATCTTCTTTATCATGCTAGGATTAACAGGAAAAAGCAAAAAATTTCAGAATTGCACCTTGCAATGTGGAGATATTACTGTTTGTGCATTTACAATATTCATTGATTTTGCCATTGAAAAACATGTTTTTCATATACCAGAAATGTTTGAAGCTACTGACTGAATGAAAGGAGCTGGCATCTCACTCTCTTTGAATCTTATTTATCATGCTAGGATTAACAGGAAAAAGCTAAAAATTTCAGAATTGCACCTTGCAATGTGGAGATATTACTGTTTGTGCATTTACAATATTCATTGATTTTTGCCATTGAAAAACGTCCAGAAATGTTTGAAGCTACTGACTGAATGAAAGGAGCTGGCATCTCACTCTCTTTGAATCTTCTTTATCATGCTAGGATTAACAGGAAAAAGCTAAAAATTTCAGAATTGCACCGTGCAATGTGGAGATATTACTGTTTGTGCATTTACAATATTCATTGATTTTTGCCATTGAAAAACATGTTTTTCATATACCAGAAATGTTTGATGCTACTGACTGAATGAAAGGAGCTGGCATCTCACTCTCTTTGAATCTTCTTTATCATGCTAGGATTAGCAGGAAAAAGCAAAAAATTTCAGAATTGCACCTTGCAATGTGGAGATATTACTGTTTGTGCATTTACAATATTCATTGATTTTTGCCATTGAAAAACATGTTTTTCATATACCAGAAATGTTTGAAGCTACTGACTGAATGAAAGGAGCTGGCATCTCACTCTCTTTAAATCTTCTTTATCATGCTAGGATTAACAGGAAAAAGCAAAAAATTTCAGAATTGCACCTTGCAATGTGGAGATATTACTGTTTGTGCATTTACAATATTCATTGATTTTTGCCATTGAAAAACATGTTTTTCATATACCAGAAATGTTTGAAGCTACTGACTGAATGAAAGGAGCTGGCATCTCACTCTCTTTGAATCTTCTTTATCATGCTAGGATTACCAGGAAAAAGCTAAAAATTTCAGAATTGCACCGTGCAATGTGGAGATATTACTGTTTGTGCATTTACAATATTCATTGATTTTTGCCATTGAAAAACATGTTTTTCATATACCAGAAATGTTTGAAGCTACTGACTGAATGAAAGGAGCTGGCATCTCACTCTCTTTGAATCTTCTTTATCATTCTAGGATTAGCAGGAAAAAGCAAAAAATTTCAGAATTGCACCTTGCAATGTGGAGATATTACTGTTTGTGCATTTACAATATTCATTGATTTTTGCCATTGAAAAACATGTTTTTCATATACCAGAAATGTTTGAAGCTACTGACTGAATGAAAGGAGCTGGCATCTCACTCTCTTTGAATCTTCTTTATCATGCTAGGATTAACAGGAAAAAGCTAAAAATTTCAGAATTGCACCGTGCAATGTGGAGATATTACTGTTTGTGCATTTACAATATTCATTGATTTTTGCCATTGAAAAACATGTTTTTCATATACCAGAAATGTTTGAAGCTACTGACTGAATGAAAGGAGCTGGCATCTCACTCTCTTTGAATCTTCTTTATCATGCTAGGATTAGCAGGAAAAAGCAAAAAATTTCAGAATTGCACCTTGCAATGTGGAGTTATTACTGTTTGTGCATTTACAATATTCATTGATTTTTGCCATTGAAAAACGTCCAGAAATGTTTGAAGCTACTGACTGAATGAAAGGAGCTGGCATCTCACTCTCTTTGAATCTTCTTTATCATGCTAGGATTAGCAGGAAAAAGCAAAAAATTTCAGAATTGCACCTTGCAATGTGGAGATATTACTGTTTGTGCATTTACAATATTCATTGATTTTTGCCATTGAAAAACATGTTTTTCATATACCAGAAATGTTTGAAGCTACTGACTGAATGAAAGGAGCTGGCATCTCACTCTCTTTGAATCTTGTTTATCATGCTAGGATTAGCAGGAAAAAGCAAAAAATTTCAGAATTGCACCTTGCAATGTGGAGATATTACTGTTTGTGCATTTACAATATTCATTGATTTTTGCCATTGAAAAACATGTTTTTCATATACCAGAAATGTTTGAAGCTACTGACTGAATGAAAGGAGCTGGCATCTCACTCTCTTTGAATCTTCTTTATCATGCTAGGATTAACAGGAAAAAGCAAAAAATTTCAGAATTGCACCTTGCAATGTGGAGATATTACTGTTTGTGCATTTACAATATTCATTGATTTTTGCCATTGAAAAACATGTTTTTCATATACCAGAAATGTTTGAAGCTACTGACTGAATGAAAGGAGCTGGCATCTCACTCTCTTTGAATCTTCTTTATCATGCTAGGATTAACAGGAAAAAGCAAAAAATTTCAGAATTGCACCTTGCAATGTGGAGATATTACTGTTTGTGCATTTACAATATTCATTGATTTTTGCCATTGAAAAACGTCCAGAAATGTTTGAAGCTACTGACTGAATGAAAGGAGCTGGCATCTCACTCTCTTTGAATCTTCTTTTCATGCTAGGATTAGCAGGAAAAAGCAAAAAATTTCAGAATTGCACCTTGCAATGTGGAGATATTACTGTTTGTGCATTTACAATATTCATTGATTTTTGCCATTGAAAAACATGTTTTTCATATACCAGAAATGTTTGAAGCTACTGACTGAATGAAAGGAGCTGGCATCTCACTCTCTTTGAATCTTCTTTATCATGCTAGGATTAGCAGGAAAAAGCAAAAAATTTCAGAATTGCACCTTGCAATGTGGAGATATTACTGTTTGTGCATTTACAATATTCATTGATTTTTGCCATTGAAAAACATGTTTTTCATATACCAGAAATGTTTGAAGCTACTGACTGAATGAAAGGAGCTGGCATCTCACTCTCTTTGAATCTTCTTTATCATGCTAGGATTAACAGGAAAAAGCAAAAAATTTCAGAATTGCACCTTGCAATGTGGAGATATTACTGTTTGTGCATTTACAATATTCATTGATTTTTGCCATTGAAAAACATGTTTTTCATATACCAGAAATGTTTGAAGCTACTGACTGAATGAAAGGAGCTGGCATCTCACTCTCTTTGAATCTTCTTTATCATGCTAGGATTAACAGGAAAAAGCTAAAAATTTCAGAATTGCACCGTGCAATGTGGAGATATTACTGTTTGTGCATTTACAATATTCATTGATTTTTGCCATTGAAAAACATGTTTTTCATATACCAGAAATGTTTGAAGCTACTGACTGAATGAAAGGAGCTGGCATCTCACTCTCTTTGAATCTTCTTTATCATGCTAGGATTAGCAGGAAAAAGCAAAAAATTTCAGAATTGCACCTTGCAATGTGGAGATATTACTGTTTGTGCATTTACAATATTCATTGATTTTTGCCATTGAAAAACATGTTTTTCATATACCAGAAATGTTTGAAGCTACTGACTGAATGAAAGGAGCTGGCATCTCACTCTCTTTGAATCTTCTTTATCATGCTAGGATTAACAGGAAAAAGCTAAACATTTCAGAATTGCACCGTGCAATGTGGAGATATTACTGTTTGTGCATTTACAATATTCATTGATTTTTGCCATTGAAAAACATGTTTTTCATATACCAGAAATGTTTGAAGCTACTGACTGAATGAAAGGAGCTGGCATCTCACTCTCTTTGAATCTTCTTTATCATGCTAGGATTAGCAGGAAAAAGCAAAAAATTTCAGAATTGCACCTTGCAATGTGGAGATATTACTGTTTGTGCATTTACAATATTCATTGATTTTTGCCATTGAAAAACATGTTTTTCATATACCAGAAATGTTTGAAGCTACTGACTGAATGAAAGGAGCTGGCATCTCACTCTCTTTGAATCTTCTTTATCATGCTAGGATTAACAGGAAAAAGCAAAAAATTTCAGAATTGCACCTTGCAATGTGGAGATATTACTGTTTGTGCATTTACAATATTCATTGATTTTTGCCATTGAAAAACATGTTTTTCATATACCAGAAATGTTTGAAGCTACTGACTGAATGAAAGGAGCTGGCATCTCACTCTCTTTGAATCTTCTTTATCATGCTAGGATTAACAGGAAAAAGCTAAAAATTTCAGAATTGCACCGTGCAATGTGGAGATATTACTGTTTGTGCATTTACAATATTCATTGATTTTTGCCATTGAAAAACATGTTTTTCATATACCAGAAATGTTTGAAGCTACTGACTGAATGAAAGGAGCTGGCATCTCACTCTCTTTGAATCTTCTTTATCATGCTAGGATTAGCAGGAAAAAGCAAAAAATTTCAGAATTGCACCTTGCAATGTGGAGATATTACTGTTTGTGCATTTACAATATTCATTGATTTTTGCCATTGAAAAACATGTTTTTCATATACCAGAAATGTTTGAAGCTACTGACTGAATGAAAGGAGCTGGCATCTCACTCTCTTTGAATCTTCTTTATCATGCTAGGATTAGCAGGAAAAAGCAAAAAATTTCAGAATTGCACCTTGCAATGTGGAGATATTACTGTTTGTGCATTTACAATATTCATTAATTTTTGCCATTGAAAAACGTCCAGAAATGTTTGAAGCTACTGACTGAATGAAAGGAGCTGGCATCTCACTCTCTTTGAATCTTCTTTATCATGCTAGGATTAACAGGAAAAAGCTAAAAATTTCAGAATTGCACCGTGCAATGTGGAGATATTACTGTTTGTGCATTTACAATATTCATTGATTTTTGCCATTGAAAAACATGTTTTTCATATACCAGAAATGTTTGAAGCTACTGACTGAATGAAAGGAGCTGGCATCTCACTCTCTTTGAATCTTCTTTATCATGCTAGGATTAACAGGAAAAAGCAAAAAATTTCAGAATTGCACCGTGCAATGTGGAGATATTACTGTTTGTGCATTTACAATATTCATTGATTTTTGCCATTGAAAAACATGTTTTTCATATACCAGAAATGTTTGAAGCTACTGACTGAATGAAAGGAGCTGGCATCTCACTCTCTTTGAATCTTCTTTATCATGCTAGGATTAGCAGGAAAAAGCAAAAAATTTCAGAATTGCACCTTGCAATGTGGAGATATTACTGTTTGTGCATTTACAATATTCATTGATTTTTGCCATTGAAAAACATGTTTTTCATATACCAGAAATGTTTGAAGCTACTGACTGAATGAAAGGAGCTGGCATCTCACTCTCTTTGAATCTTCTTTATCATGCTAGGATTAACAGGAAAAAGCTAAAAATTTCAGAATTGCACCGTGCAATGTGGAGATATTACTGTTTGTGCATTTACAATATTCATTGATTTTTGCCATTGAAAAACATGTTTTTCATATACCAGAAATGTTTGAAGCTACTGACTGAATGAAAGGAGCTGGCATCTCACTCTCTTTGAATCTTCTTTATCATGCTAGGATTAGCAGGAAAAAGCAAAAAATTTCAGAATTGCACCTTGCAATGTGGAGATATTACTGTTTGTGCATTTACAATATTCATTGATTTTTGCCATTGAAAAACATGTTTTTCATATACCAGAAATGTTTGAAGCTACTGACTGAATGAAAGGAGCTGGCATCTCACTCTCTTTGAATCTTCTTTATCATGCTAGGATTAACAGGAAAAAGCAAAAAATTTCAGAATTGCACCTTGCAATGTGGAGATATTACTGTTTGTGCATTTACAATATTCATTGATTTTTGCCATTGAAAAACATGTTTTTCATATACCAGAAATGTTTGAAGCTACTGACTGAATGAAAGGAGCTGGCATCTCACTCTCTTTGAATCTTCTTTATCATGCTAGGATTAACAGGAAAAAGCTAAAAATTTCAGAATTGCACCGTGCAATGTGGAGATATTACTGTTTGTGCATTTACAATATTCATTGATTTTTGCCATTGAAAAACATGTTTTTCATATACCAGAAATGTTTGAAGCTACTGACTGAATGAAAGGAGCTGGCATCTCACTCTCTTTGAATCTTCTTTATCATGCTAGGATTAGCAGGAAAAAGCAAAAAATTTCAGAATTGCACCTTGCAATGTGGAGATATTACTGTTTGTGCATTTACAATATTCATTGATTTTTGCCATTGAAAAACATGTTTTTCATATACCAGAAATGTTTGAAGCTACTGACTGAATGAAAGGAGCTGGCATCTCACTCTCTTTGAATCTTCTTTATCATGCTAGGATTAGCAGGAAAAAGCAAAAAATTTCAGAATTGCACCTTGCAATGTGGAGATATTACTGTTTGTGCATTTACAATATTCATTAATTTTTGCCATTGAAAAACGTCCAGAAATGTTTGAAGCTACTGACTGAATGAAAGGAGCTGGCATCTCACTCTCTTTGAATCTTCTTTATCATGCTAGGATTAACAGGAAAAAGCTAAAAATTTCAGAATTGCACCGTGCAATGTGGAGATATTACTGTTTGTGCATTTACAATATTCATTGATTTTTGCCATTGAAAAACATGTTTTTCATAGACCAGAAATGTTTGAAGCTACTGACTGAATGAAAGGAGCTGGCATCTCACTCTCTTTGAATCTTCTTTATCATGCTAGGATTAGCAGGAAAAAGCAAACAATTTCAGAATTGCACCTTGCAATGTGGAGATATTACTGTTTGTGCATTTACAATATTCATTGATTTTTGCCACTGAAAAACATGTTTTTCATATACCAGAAATGTTTGAAGCTACTGACTGAATGAAAGGAGCTGGCATCTCACTCTCTTTGAATCTTCTTTATCATGCTAGGATTAACAGGAAAAAGTTAAAAATTTCAGAATTGCACCGTGCAATGTGGAGATATTACTGTTTGTGCATTTACAATATTCATTGATTTTTGCCATTGAAAAACATGTTTTTCATATACCAGAAATGTTTGAAGCTACTGACTGAATGAAAGGAGCTGGCATCTCACTCTCTTTGAATCTTCTTTATCATGCTAGGATTAGCAGGAAAAAGCAAAAAATTTCAGAATTGCACCTTGCAATGTGGAGATATTACTGTTTGTGCATTTACAATATTCATTGATTTTTGCCATTGAAAAACATGTTTTCATATACCAGAAATGTTTGAAGCTACTGACTGAATGAAAGGAGCTGGCATCTCACTCTCTTTGAATCTTCTTTATCATGCTAGGATTAACAGGAAAAAGCAAAAAATTTCAGAATTGCACCTTGCAATGTGGAGATATTACTGTTTGTGCATTTACAATATTCATTGATTTTTGCCATTGAAAAACATGTTTTTCATATACCAGAAATGTTTGAAGCTACTGACTGAATGAAAGGAGCTGGCATCTCACTCTCTTTGAATCTTCTTTATCATGCTAGGATTAACAGGAAAAAGCAAAAAATTTCAGAATTGCACCTTGCAATGTGGAGATATTACTGTTTGTGCATTTACAATATTCATTAATTTTTGCCATTGAAAAACGTCCAGAAATGTTTGAAGCTACTGACTGAATGAAAGGAGCTGGCATCTCACTCTCTTTGTATCTTCTTTATCATGCTAGGATTAACAGGAAAAAGCTAAAAATTTCAGAATTGCACCGTGCAATGTGGAGATATTACTGTTTGTGCATTTACAATATTCATTGATTTTTGCCATTGAAAAACATGTTTTTCATATACCAGAAATGTTTGAAGCTACTGACTGAATGAAAGGAGCTGGCATCTCACTCTCTTTGAATCTTCTTTATCATGCTAGGATTAACAGGAAAAAGCAAAAAATTTCAGAATTGCACCGTGCAATGTGGAGATATTACTGTTTGTGCATTTACAATATTCATTGATTTTTGCCATTGAAAAACATGTTTTTCATATACCAGAAATGTTTGAAGCTACTGACTGAATGAAAGGAGCTGGCATCTCACTCTCTTTGAATCTTCTTTATCATGCTAGGATTAGCAGGAAAAAGCAAAAAATTTCAGAATTGCACCTTGCAATGTGGAGATATTACTGTTTGTGCATTTACAATATTCATTGATTTTTGCCATTGAAAAACATGTTTTTCATATACCAGAAATGTTTGAAGCTACTGACTGAATGAAAGGAGCTGGCATCTCACTCTCTTTGAATCTTCTTTATCATGCTAGGATTAACAGGAAAAAGCTAAAAATTTCAGAATTGCACCGTGCAATGTGGAGATATTACTGTTTGTGCATTTACATTATTCATTGATTTTTGCCATTGAAAAACATGTTTTTCATATACCAGAAATGTTTGAAGCTACTGACTGAATGAAAGGAGCTGGCATCTCACTCTCTTTGAATCTTCTTTATCATGCTAGGATTAGCAGGAAAAAGCAAAAAATTTCAGAATTGCACCTTGCAATGTGGAGATATTACTGTTTGTGCATTTACAATATTCATTGATTTTTGCCATTGAAAAACATGTTTTTCATATACCAGAAATGTTTGAAGCTACTGACTGAATGAAAGGAGCTGGCATCTCACTCTCTTTGAATCTTCTTTATCATGCTAGGATTAACAGGAAAAAGCAAAAAATTTCAGAATTGCACCTTGCAATGTGGAGATATTACTGTTTGTGCATTTACAATATTCATTGATTTTTGCCATTGAAAAACATGTTTTTCATATACCAGAAATGTTTGAAGCTACTGACTGAATGAAAGGAGCTGGCATCTCACTCTCTTTGAATCTTCTTTATCATGCTAGGATTAACAGGAAAAAGCTAAAAATTTCAGAATTGCACCGTGCAATGTGGAGATATTACTGTTTGTGCATTTACAATATTCATTGATTTTTGCCATTGAAAAACATGTTTTTCATATACCAGAAATGTTTGAAGCTACTGACTGAATGAAAGGAGCTGGCATCTCACTCTCTTTGAATCTTCTTTATCATGCTAGGATTAGCAGGAAAAAGCAAAAAATTTCAGAATTGCACCTTGCAATGTGGAGATATTACTGTTTGTGCATTTACAATATTCATTGATTTTTGCCATTGAAAAACATGTTTTTCATATACCAGAAATGTTTGAAGCTACTGACTGAATGAAAGGAGCTGGCATCTCACTCTCTTTGAATCTTCTTTATCATGCTAGGATTAGCAGGAAAAAGCAAAAAATTTCAGAATTGCACCTTGCAATGTGGAGATATTACTGTTTATGCATTTACAATATTCATTAATTTTTGCCATTGAAAAACGTCCAGAAATGTTTGAAGCTACTGACTGAATGAAAGGAGCTGGCATCTCACTCTCTTTGAATCTTCTTTATCATGCTAGGATTAACAGGAAAAAGCTAAAAATTTCAGAATTGCACCGTGCAATGTGGAGATATTACTGTTTGTGCATTTACAATATTCATTGATTTTTGCCATTGAAAAACATGTTTTTCATATACCAGAAATGTTTGAAGCTACTGACTGAATGAAAGGAGCTGGCATCTCACTCTCTTTGAATCTTCTTTATCATGCTAGGATTAGCAGGAAAAAGCAAACAATTTCAGAATTGCACCTTGCAATGTGGAGATATTACTGTTTGTGCATTTACAATATTCATTGATTTTTGCCATTGAAAAACATGTTTTTCATATACCAGAAATGTTTGAAGCTACTGACTGAATGAAAGGAGCTGGCATCTCACTCTCTTTGAATCTTCTTTATCATGCTAGGATTAACAGGAAAAAGTTAAAAATTTCAGAATTGCACCGTGCAATGTGGAGATATTACTGTTTGTGCATTTACAATATTCATTGATTTTTGCCATTGAAAAACATGTTTTTCATATACCAGAAATGTTTGAAGCTACTGACTGAATGAAAGGAGCTGGCATCTCACTCTCTTTGAATCTTCTTTATCATGCTAGGATTAGCAGGAAAAAGCAAAAAATTTCAGAATTGCACCTTGCAATGTGGAGATATTACTGTTTGTGCATTTACAATATTCATTGATTTTTGCCATTGAAAAACATGTTTTTCATATACCAGAAATGTTTGAAGCTACTGACTGAATGAAAGGAGCTGGCATCTAACTCTCTTTGAATCTTCTTTATCATGCTAGGATTAACAGGAAAAAGCAAAAAATTTCAGAATTGCACCTTGCAATGTGGAGATATTACTGTTTGTGCATTTACAATATTCATTGATTTTTGCCATTGAAAAACATGTTTTTCATATACCAGAAATGTTTGAAGCTACTGACTGAATGAAAGGAGCTGGCATCTCACTCTCTTTGAATCTTCTTTATCATGCTAGGATTAACAGGAAAAAGCAAAAAATTTCAGAATTGCACCTTGCAATGTGGAGATATTACTGTTTGTGCATTTACAATATTCATTGATTTTTGCCATTGAAAAACGTCCAGAAATGTTTGAAGCTACTGACTGAATGAAAGGAGCTGGCATCTCACTCTCTTTGAATCTTCTTTATCATGCTAGGATTAACAGGAAAAAGCTAAAAATTTCAGAATTGCACCGTGCAATGTGGAGATATTACTGTTTGTGCATTTACAATATTCATTGATTTTTGCCATTGAAAAACATGTTTTTCATATACCAGAAATGTTTGAAGCTACTGACTGAATGAAAGGAGCTGGCATCTCACTCTCTTTGAATCTTCTTTATCATGCTAGGATTAGCAGGAAAAAGCAAAAAATTTCAGAATTGCACCTTGCAATGTGGAGATATTACTGTTTGTGCATTTACAATATTCATTGATTTTTGCCATTGAAAAACATGTTTTTCATATACCAGAAATGTTTGAAGCTACTGACTGAATGAAAGGAGCTGGCATCTCACTCTCTTTGAATCTTCTTTATCATGCTAGGATTAACAGGAAAAAGCTAAAAATTTCAGAATTGCACCATGCAATGTGGAGATATTACTGTTTGTGCATTTACAATATTCATTGATTTTTGCCATTGAAAAACATGTTTTTCATATACCAGAAATGTTTGAAGCTACTGACTGAATGAAAGGAGCTGGCATCTCACTCTCTTTGAATCTTCTTTATCATGCTAGGATTAGCAGGAAAAAGCAAAAAATTTCAGAATTGCACCTTGCAATGTGGAGATATTACTGTTTGTGCATTTACAATATTCATTGATTTTTGCCATTGAAAAACATGTTTTTCATATACCAGAAATGTTTGAAGCTACTGACTGAATGAAAGGAGCTGGCATCTCACTCTCTTTGAATCTTCTTTATCATGCTAGGATTAGCAGGAAAAAGCAAAAAATTTCAGAATTGCACCTTGCAATGTGGAGATATTACTGTTTGTGCATTTACAATATTCATTAATTTTTGCCATTGAAAAACGTCCAGAAATGTTTGAAGCTACTGACTGAATGAA
The DNA here is from genome assembly GCF_046119375.1 of Phyllobates terribilis. NCBI lineage: Eukaryota > Metazoa > Chordata > Amphibia > Anura > Dendrobatidae > Phyllobates > Phyllobates terribilis. The sequence continues at coordinate 10,578 of NW_027370389.1, read as the reverse complement.
AGGAGCTGGCATCTCACTCTCTTTGAATCTTCTTTATCATGCTAGGATTAACAGGAAAAAGCTAAAAATTTCAGAATTGCACCGTGCAATGTGGAGATATTACTGTTTGTGCATTTACAATATTCATTGATTTTTGCCATTGAAAAACATGTTTTTCATATACCAGAAATGTTTGAAGCTACTGACTGAATGAAAGGAGCTGGCATCTCACTCTCTTTGAATCTTCTTTATCATGCTAGGATTAGCAGGAAAAAGCAAACAATTTCAGAATTGCACCTTGCAATGTGGAGATATTACTGTTTGTGCATTTACAATATTCATTGATTTTTGCCATTGAAAAACATGTTTTTCATATACCAGAAATGTTTGAAGCTACTGACTGAATGAAAGGAGCTGGCATCTCACTCTCTTTGAATCTTCTTTATCATGCTAGGATTAGCAGGAAAAAGCAAAAAATTTCAGAATTGCACCTTGCAATGTGGAGATATTACTGTTTGTGCATTTACAATATTCATTGATTTTTGCCATTGAAAAACATGTTTTTCATATACCAGAAATGTTTGAAGCTACTGACTGAATGAAAGGAGCTGGCATCTCACTCTCTTTGAATCTTCCTTATCATGCTAGGATTAACAGGAAAAAGCAAAAAATTTCAGAATTGCACCTTGCAATGTGGAGATATTACTGTTTGTGCATTTACAATATTCATTGATTTTTGCCATTGAAAAACGTCCAGAAATGTTTGAAGCTACTGACTGAATGAAAGGAGCTGGCATCTCACTCTCTTTGAATCTTCTTTATCATGCTAGGATTAACAGGAAAAAGCTAAAAATTTCAGAATTGCACCGTGCAATGTGGAGATATTACTGTTTGTGCATTTACAATATTCATTGATTTTTGCCATTGAAAAACATGTTTTTCATATACCAGAAATGTTTGAAGCTACTGACTGAATGAAAGGAGCTGGCATCTCACTCTCTTTGAATCTTCTTTATCATGCTAGGATTAGCAGGAAAAAGCAAAAAATTTCAGAATTGCACCTTGCAATGTGGAGATATTACTGTTTGTGCATTTACAATATTCATTGATTTTTGCCATTGAAAAACATGTTTTTCATATACCAGAAATGTTTGAAGCTACTGACTGAATGAAAGGAGCTGGCATCTCACTCTCTTTGAATCTTCTTTATCATGCTAGGATTAACAGGAAAAAGCTAAAAATTTCAGAATTGCACCGTGCAATGTGGAGATATTACTGTTTGTGCATTTACAATATTCATTGATTTTTGCCATTGAAAAACATGTTTTTCATATACCAGAAATGTTTGAAGCTACTGACTGAATGAAAGGAGCTGGCATCTCACTCTCTTTGAATCTTCTTTATCATTCTAGGATTAGCAGGAAAAAGCAAAAAATTTCAGAATTGCACCTTGCAATGTGGAGATATTACTGTTTGTGCATTTACAATATTCATTGATTTTTGCCATTGAAAAACATGTTTTTCATATACCAGAAATGTTTGAAGCTACTGACTGAATGAAAGGAGCTGGCATCTCACTCTCTTTGAATCTTCTTTATCATGCTAGGATTAACAGGAAAAAGCAAAAAATTTCAGAATTGCACCTTGCAATGTGGAGATATTACTGTTTGTGCATTTACAATATTCATTGATTTTTGCCATTGAAAAACATGTTTTTCATATACCAGAAATGTTTGAAGCTACTGACTGAATGAAAGGAGCTGGCATCTCACTCTCTTTGAATCTTCTTTATCATGCTAGGATTAGCAGGAAAAAGCAAAAAATTTCAGAATTGCACCTTGCAATGTGGAGATATTACTGTTTGTGCATTTACAATATTCATTGATTTTTGCCATTGAAAAACATGTTTTTCATATACCAGAAATGTTTGAAGCTACTGACTGAATGAAAGGAGCTGGCATCTCACTCTCTTTGAATCTTCTTTATCATGCTAGGATTAACAGGAAAAAGCAAAAAATTTCAGAATTGCACCTTGCAATGTGGAGATATTACTGTTTGTGCATTTACAATATTCATTGATTTTTGCCATTGAAAAACATGTTTTTCATATACCAGAAATGTTTGAAGCTACTGACTGAATGAAAGGAGCTGGCATCTCACTCTCTTTGAATCTTCTTTATCATGCTAGGATTAACAGGAAAAAGCAAAAAATTTCAGAATTGCACCTTGCAATGTGGAGATATTACTGTTTGTGCATTTACAATATTCATTGATTTTTGCCATTGAAAAACGTCCAGAAATGTTTGAAGCTACTGACTGAATGAAAGGAGCTGGCATCTCACTCTCTTTGAATCTTCTTTATCATGCTAGGATTAACAGGAAAAAGCTAAAAATTTCAGAATTGCACCGTGCAATGTGGAGATATTACTGTTTGTGCATTTACAATATTCATTGATTTTTGCCATTGAAAAACATGTTTTTCATATACCAGAAATGTTTGAAGCTACTGACTGAATGAAAGGAGCTGGCATCTCACTCTCTTTGAATCTTCTTTATCATGCTAGGATTAGCAGGAAAAAGCAAAAAATTTCAGAATTGCACCTTGCAATGTGGAGATATTACTGTTTGTGCATTTACAATATTCATTGATTTTTGCCATTGAAAAACATGTTTTTCATATACCAGAAATGTTTGAAGCTACTGACTGAATGAAAGGAGCTGGCATCTCACTCTCTTTGAATCTTCTTTATCATGCTAGGATTAACAGGAAAAAGCAAAAAATTTCAGAATTGCACCTTGCAATGTGGAGATATTACTGTTTGTGCATTTACAATATTCATTGATTTTTGCCATTGAAAAACATGTTTTTCATATACCAGAAATGTTTGAAGCTACTGACTGAATGAAAGGAGCTGGCATCTCACTCTCTTTGAATCTTCTTTATCATGCTAGGATTAACAGGAAAAAGCTAAAAATTTCAGAATTGCACCGTGCAATGTGGAGATATTACTGTTTGTGCATTTACAATATTCATTGATTTTTGCCATTGAAAAACATGTTTTTCATATACCAGAAATGTTTGAAGCTACTGACTGAATGAAAGGAGCTGGCATCTCACTCTCTTTGAATCTTCTTTATCATTCTAGGATTAGCAGGAAAAAGCAAAAAATTTCAGAATTGCACCTTGCAATGTGGAGATATTACTGTTTGTGCATTTACAATATTCATTGATTTTTGCCATTGAAAAACATGTTTTTCATATACCAGAAATGTTTGAAGCTACTGACTGAATGAAAGGAGCTGGCATCTCACTCTCTTTGAATCTTCTTTATCATGCTAGGATTAACAGGAAAAAGCAAAAAATTTCAGAATTGCACCTTGCAATGTGGAGATATTACTGTTTGTGCATTTACAATATTCATTGATTTTTGCCATTGAAAAACATGTTTTTCATATACCAGAAATGTTTGAAGCTACTGACTGAATGAAAGGAGCTGGCATCTCACTCTCTTTGAATCTTCTTTATCATGCTAGGATTAGCAGGAAAAAGCAAAAAATTTCAGAATTGCACCTTGCAATGTGGAGATATTACTGTTTGTGCATTTACAATATTCATTGATTTTTGCCATTGAAAAACATGTTTTTCATATACCAGAAATGTTTGAAGCTACTGACTGAATGAAAGGAGCTGGCATCTCACTCTCTTTGAATCTTCTTTATCATGCTAGGATTAACAGGAAAAAGCAAAAAATTTCAGAATTGCACCTTGCAATGTGGAGATATTACTGTTTGTGCATTTACAATATTCATTGATTTTTGCCATTGAAAAACATGTTTTTCATATACCAGAAATGTTTGAAGCTACTGACTGAATGAAAGGAGCTGGCATCTCACTCTCTTTGAATCTTCTTTATCATGCTAGGATTAACAGGAAAAAGCAAAAAATTTCAGAATTGCACCTTGCAATGTGGAGATATTACTGTTTGTGCATTTACAATATTCATTGATTTTTGCCATTGAAAAACGTCCAGAAATGTTTGAAGCTACTGACTGAATGAAAGGAGCTGGCATCTCACTCTCTTTGAATCTTCTTTATCATGCTAGGATTAACAGGAAAAAGCTAAAAATTTCAGAATTGCACCGTGCAATGTGGAGATATTACTGTTTGTGCATTTACAATATTCATTGATTTTTGCCATTGAAAAACATGTTTTTCATATACCAGAAATGTTTGAAGCTACTGACTGAATGAAAGGAGCTGGCATCTCACTCTCTTTGAATCTTCTTTATCATGCTAGGATTAGCAGGAAAAAGCAAAAAATTTCAGAATTGCACCTTGCAATGTGGAGATATTACTGTTTGTGCATTTACAATATTCATTGATTTTTGCCATTGAAAAACATGTTTTTCATATACCAGAAATGTTTGAAGCTACTGACTGAATGAAAGGAGCTGGCATCTCACTCTCTTTGAATCTTCTTTATCATGCTAGGATTAGCAGGAAAAAGCAAAAAATTTCAGAATTGCACCTTGCAATGTGGAGATATTACTGTTTGTGCATTTACAATATTCATTGATTTTTGCCATTGAAAAACATGTTTTTCATATACCAGAAATGTTTGAAGCTACTGACTGAATGAAAGGAGCTGGCATCTCACTCTCTTTGAATCTTCTTTATCATGCTAGGATTAGCAGGAAAAAGCAAAAAATTTCAGAATTGCACCTTGCAATGTGGAGATATTACTGTTTGTGCATTTACAATATTCATTGATTTTTGCCATTGAAAAACATGTTTTTCATATACCAGAAATGTTTGAAGCTACTGACTGAATGAAAGGAGCTGGCATCTCACTCTCTTTGAATCTTCTTTATCATGCTAGGATTAACAGGAAAAAGCAAAAAATTTCAGAATTGCACCTTGCAATGTGGAGATATTACTGTTTGTGCATTTACAATATTCATTGATTTTTGCCATTGAAAAACATGTTTTTCATATACCAGAAATGTTTGAAGCTACTGACTGAATGAAAGGAGCTGGCATCTCACTCTCTTTGAATCTTCTTTATCATGCTAGGATTAACAGGAAAAAGCAAAAAATTTCAGAATTGCACCTTGCAATGTGGAGATATTACTGTTTGTGCATTTACAATATTCATTGATTTTTGCCATTGAAAAACGTCCAGAAATGTTTGAAGCTACTGACTGAATGAAAGGAGCTGGCATCTCACTCTCTTTGAATCTTCTTTATCATGCTAGGATTAACAGGAAAAAGCTAAAAATTTCAGAATTGCACCGTGCAATGTGGAGATATTACTGTTTGTGCATTTACAATATTCATTGATTTTTGCCATTGAAAAACATGTTTTTCATATACCAGAAATGTTTGAAGCTACTGACTGAATGAAAGGAGCTGGCATCTCACTCTCTTTGAATCTTCTTTATCATGCTAGGATTAACAGGAAAAAGCAAAAAATTTCAGAATTGCACCTTGCAATGTGGAGATATTACTGTTTGTGCATTTACAATATTCATTGATTTTTGCCATTGAAAAACATGTTTTTCATATACCAGAAATGTTTGAAGCTACTGACTGAATGAAAGGAGCTGGCATCTCACTCTCTTTGAATCTTCTTTATCATGCTAGGATTAACAGGAAAAAGCTAAAAATTTCAGAATTGCACCGTGCAATGTGGAGATATTACTGTTTGTGCATTTACAATATTCATTGATTTTTGCCATTGAAAAACATGTTTTTCATATACCAGAAATGTTTGAAGCTACTGACTGAATGAAAGGAGCTGGCATCTCACTCTCTTTGAATCTTCTTTATCATTCTAGGATTAGCAGGAAAAAGCAAAAAATTTCAGAATTGCACCTTGCAATGTGGAGATATTACTGTTTGTGCATTTACAATATTCATTGATTTTTGCCATTGAAAAACATGTTTTTCATATACCAGAAATGTTTGAAGCTACTGACTGAATGAAAGGAGCTGGCATCTCACTCTCTTTGAATCTTCTTTATCATGCTAGGATTAACAGGAAAAAGCTAAAAATTTCAGAATTGCACCGTGCAATGTGGAGATATTACTGTTTGTGCATTTACAATATTCATTGATTTTTGCCATTGAAAAACATGTTTTTCATATACCAGAAATGTTTGAAGCTACTGACTGAATGAAAGGAGCTGGCATCTCACTCTCTTTGAATCTTCTTTATCATGCTAGGATTAGCAGGAAAAAGCAAAAAATTTCAGAATTGCACCTTGCAATGTGGAGTTATTACTGTTTGTGCATTTACAATATTCATTGATTTTTGCCATTGAAAAACGTCCAGAAATGTTTGAAGCTACTGACTGAATGAAAGGAGCTGGCATCTCACTCTCTTTGAATCTTCTTTATCATGCTAGGATTAGCAGGAAAAAGCAAAAAATTTCAGAATTGCACCTTGCAATGTGGAGATATTACTGTTTGTGCATTTACAATATTCATTGATTTTTGCCATTGAAAAACATGTTTTTCATATACCAGAAATGTTTGAAGCTACTGACTGAATGAAAGGAGCTGGCATCTCACTCTCTTTGAATCTTCTTTATCATGCTAGGATTAGCAGGAAAAAGCAAAAAATTTCAGAATTGCACCTTGCAATGTGGAGATATTACTGTTTGTGCATTTACAATATTCATTGATTTTTGCCATTGAAAAACATGTTTTTCATATACCAGAAATGTTTGAAGCTACTGACTGAATGAAAGGAGCTGGCATCTCACTCTCTTTGAATCTTCTTTATCATGCTAGGATTAACAGGAAAAAGCAAAAAATTTCAGAATTGCACCTTGCAATGTGGAGATATTACTGTTTGTGCATTTACAATATTCATTGATTTTTGCCATTGAAAAACATGTTTTTCATATACCAGAAATGTTTGAAGCTACTGACTGAATGAAAGGAGCTGGCATCTCACTCTCTTTGAATCTTCTTTATCATGCTAGGATTAACAGGAAAAAGCAAAAAATTTCAGAATTGCACCTTGCAATGTGGAGATATTACTGTTTGTGCATTTACAATATTCATTGATTTTTGCCATTGAAAAACGTCCAGAAATGTTTGAAGCTACTGACTGAATGAAAGGAGCTGGCATCTCACTCTCTTTGAATCTTCTTTATCATGCTAGGATTAGCAGGAAAAAGCAAACAATTTCAGAATTGCACCTTGCAATGTGGAGATATTACTGTTTGTGCATTTACAATATTCATTGATTTTTGCCATTGAAAAACATGTTTTTCATATACCAGAAATGTTTGAAGCTACTGACTGAATGAAAGGAGCTGGCATCTCACTCTCTTTGAATCTTCTTTATCATGCTAGGATTAACAGGAAAAAGTTAAAAATTTCAGAATTGCACCGTGCAATGTGGAGATATTACTGTTTGTGCATTTACAATATTCATTGATTTTTGCCATTGAAAAACATGTTTTTCATATACCAGAAATGTTTGAAGCTACTGACTGAATGAAAGGAGCTGGCATCTCACTCTCTTTGAATCTTCTTTATCATGCTAGGATTAGCAGGAAAAAGCAAAAAATTTCAGAATTGCACCTTGCAATGTGGAGATATTACTGTTTGTGCATTTACAATATTCATTGATTTTTGCCATTGAAAAACATGTTTTTCATATACCAGAAATGTTTGAAGCTACTGACTGAATGAAAGGAGCTGGCATCTCACTCTCTTTGAATCTTCTTTATCATGCTAGGATTAACAGGAAAAAGCAAAAAATTTCAGAATTGCACCTTGCAATGTGGAGATATTACTGTTTGTGCATTTACAATATTCATTGATTTTTGCCATTGAAAAACATGTTTTTCATATACCAGAAATGTTTGAAGCTACTGACTGAATGAAAGGAGCTGGCATCTCACTCTCTTTGAATCTTCTTTATCATGCTAGGATTAACAGGAAAAAGCAAAAAATTTCAGATTTGCACCTTGCAATGTGGAGATATTACTGTTTGTGCATTTACAATATTCATTGATTTTTGCCATTGAAAAACGTCCAGAAATGTTTGAAGCTACTGACTGAATGAAAGGAGCTGGCATCTCACTCTCTTTGAATCTTCTTTATCATGCTAGGATTAACAGGAAAAAGCTAAAAATTTCAGAATTGCACCGTGCAATGTGGAGATATTACTGTTTGTGCATTTACAATATTCATTGATTTTTGCCATTGAAAAACATGTTTTTCATATACCAGAAATGTTTGAAGCTACTGACTGAATGAAAGGAGCTGGCATCTCACTCTCTTTGAATCTTCTTTATCATTCTAGGATTAGCAGGAAAAAGCAAAAAATTTCAGAATTGCACCTTGCAATGTGGAGATATTACTGTTTGTGCATTTACAATATTCATTGATTTTTGCCATTGAAAAACATGTTTTTCATATACCAGAAATGTTTGAAGCTACTGACTGAATGAAAGGAGCTGGCATCTCACTCTCTTTGAATCTTCTTTATCATGCTAGGATTAACAGGAAAAAGCTAAAAATTTCAGAATTGCACCGTGCAATGTGGAGATATTACTGTTTGTGCATTTACAATATTCATTGATTTTTGCCATTGAAAAACATGTTTTTCATATACCAGAAATGTTTGAAGCTACTGACTGAATGAAAGGAGCTGGCATCTCACTCTCTTTGAATCTTCTTTATCATGCTAGGATTAGCAGGAAAAAGCAAAAAATTTCAGAATTGCACCTTGCAATGTGGAGTTATTACTGTTTGTGCATTTACAATATTCATTGATTTTTGCCATTGAAAAACGTCCAGAAATGTTTGAAGCTACTGACTGAATGAAAGGAGCTGGCATCTCACTCTCTTTGAATCTTCTTTATCATGCTAGGATTAGCAGGAAAAAGCAAAAAATTTCAGAATTGCACCTTGCAATGTGGAGATATTACTGTTTGTGCATTTACAATATTCATTGATTTTTGCCATTGAAAAACATGTTTTTCATATACCAGAAATGTTTGAAGCTACTGACTGAATGAAAGGAGCTGGCATCTCACTCTCTTTGAATCTTCTTTATCATGCTAGGATTAGCAGGAAAAAGCAAAAAATTTCAGAATTGCACCTTGCAATGTGGAGATATTACTGTTTGTGCATTTACAATATTCATTGATTTTTGCCATTGAAAAACATGTTTTTCATATACCAGAAATGTTTGAAGCTACTGACTGAATGAAAGGAGCTGGCATCTCACTCTCTTTGAATCTTCTTTATCATGCTAGGATTAACAGGAAAAAGCAAAAAATTTCAGAATTGCACCTTGCAATGTGGAGATATTACTGTTTGTGCATTTACAATATTCATTGATTTTTGCCATTGAAAAACATGTTTTTCATATACCAGAAATGTTTGAAGCTACTGACTGAATGAAAGGAGCTGGCATCTCACTCTCTTTGAATCTTCTTTATCATGCTAGGATTAACAGGAAAAAGCAAAAAATTTCAGAATTGCACCTTGCAATGTGGAGATATTACTGTTTGTGCATTTACAATATTCATTGATTTTTGCCATTGAAAAACGTCCAGAAATGTTTGAAGCTACTGACTGAATGAAAGGAGCTGGCATCTCACTCTCTTTGAATCTTCTTTATCATGCTAGGATTAGCAGGAAAAAGCAAACAATTTCAGAATTGCACCTTGCAATGTGGAGATATTACTGTTTGTGCATTTACAATATTCATTGATTTTTGCCATTGAAAAACATGTTTTTCATATACCAGAAATGTTTGAAGCTACTGACTGAATGAAAGGAGCTGGCATCTCACTCTCTTTGAATCTTCTTTATCATGCTAGGATTAACAGGAAAAAGTTAAAAATTTCAGAATTGCACCGTGCAATGTGGAGATATTACTGTTTGTGCATTTACAATATTCATTGATTTTTGCCATTGAAAATCATGTTTTTCATATACCAGAAATGTTTGAAGCTACTGACTGAATGAAAGGAGCTGGCATCTCACTCTCTTTGAATCTTCTTTATCATGCTAGGATTAGCAGGAAAAAGCAAAAAATTTCAGAATTGCACCTTGCAATGTGGAGATATTACTGTTTGTGCATTTACAATATTCATTGATTTTTGCCATTGAAAAACATGTTTTTCATATACCAGAAATGTTTGAAGCTACTGACTGAATGAAAGGAGCTGGCATCTCACTCTCTTTGAATCTTCTTTATCATGCTAGGATTAACAGGAAAAAGCAAAAAATTTCAGAATTGCACCTTGCAATGTGGAGATATTACTGTTTGTGCATTTACAATATTCATTGATTTTTGCCATTGAAAAACATGTTTTTCATATACCAGAAATGTTTGAAGCTACTGACTGAATGAAAGGAGCTGGCATCTCACTCTCTTTGAATCTTCTTTATCATGCTAGGATTAACAGGAAAAAGCAAAAAATTTCAGAATTGCACCTTGCAATGTGGAGATATTACTGTTTGTGCATTTACAATATTCATTGATTTTTGCCATTGAAAAACGTCCAGAAATGTTTGAAGCTACTGACTGAATGAAAGGAGCTGGCATCTCACTCTCTTTGAAT
>NW_027370388.1:0-36263 GCF_046119375.1 Phyllobates terribilis | reverse complement strand
TCAAAAAGGGGAAGAAGGTGGACCCAGGGAACTATAGGCCGGTGAGTCTGACTTCTATACCAGGAAAGATCTTTGAACAAATTATTAAACAACATGTATGTAAGTACCTGGATAAGAATGAAGTGATTAACCAGAGTCAGCATGGGTTTATAACTAACAAGTCATGTCAGACTAACTTAATTTCCTTCTATGACAGAATCACTGACTGGGTGGATCAGGGAAATGCTGTAGATATAGTATATCTTGACTTCAGCAAAGCATTTGACAAAGTATCTCACACCATCCTTATTGAAAAAATGACCAAGTATGCAATGGACCAGGCAACTGTTAGGTGGATTCATAACTGGCTTAGTGATCGGACTCAAAGGGTGATTGTAAATGGCTTCACATCCAGCTGGATGAATGTCTCAAGTGGGGTACCACAGGGCTCCGTCCTGGGACCTGTATTGTTCAACATCTTTATCAATGATTTAGATGAAGGAATTGAGGGTAAACTGATTAAATTTGCTGATGACACAAAGCTAGGAGGGATAGCTAATACTAGAGAAGAGAGAGAGAGGATTCAAAAAGACCTAAATAAACTGGAGCAGTGGGCAGCAACCAACAGAATGGTTTTTAACAGGGAAAAATGCAAAGTACTACATCTGGGCAATAAAAATGAAAAAAGCATATACAGAATGGGAGGAATAGAGCTAAGCAACAGTACATGTGAAAAAGACTTAGGTATACTAATAGATTATAGACTGAACATGAGTCAACAGTGTGATGCAGCAGCAAAAAAGGCAAATACAATTCTGGGATGTATTAACAGAAGCATACAGTCTAGATCACGTGAAGTCATTATCGGTCTTTACTCCTCTTTGGTCAGACCTCATCTGGAATACTGTGTACAGTTTTGGGCACCACATTTTAAAAAAGACATAGACAAACTGGAGCAAGTTCAGAGAAGAGCGACCAGAATGGTGACTGGTCTGCAAACCATGTCCTATGAGGAACGGTTGCAGGATTTGGGAATGTTTAGCTTGCAAAAAAGAAGACTGAGAGGAGACTTAATAGCTGTCTACAAATATGTCAAGGGCTGTCACATTGTAGAAGGATCATCTTTATTCTCTTTTGCACAAGGAAAGACTAGAAGCAATGGGATGAAACTAAATGGGAGGAGACACAGATTAGATATTAGAAAAAACTTTTTGACAGTTGGGGTGATTAATGAGTGGAACAGGCTGCCACGAGAGGTGGTGAGTTCCCCTTCAATGGACGTCTTCAAACAGAGGCTGGACAGACATCTGTCTGAGATGATTTAGTGAATCCTGCTTTGAGCAGGGGGTTGGACCAGATGACCCAGGAGGTCCCTTCCAACTCTACCATTCTATGATTCTATGATTCTATGATTCTACTGACCTCCATCAGGTTGCAAATTAAAAATAATTTTTTTCTGCATCTAGCTCTGAAAAAATATTTGGGCTTCTAGCAGTGTGTGGGACTTGGTCTATTAGTCCATCTATACTGACCTCCATCAGGTTGCAAATTAAAAATAATTTTTTTCTGCATCTAGCTCTGAAAAAATATTTGGGCTTCTAGCAGTGTGTGGGACTTGGTCTATTAGTCCATCTATACTGACCTCCATCAGGTTGCAAATTAAAAATATTTTTTTTCTGCATCTAGCTCTGAAAAAATATTTGGGCTTCTAGCAGTGTGTGGGACTTGGTCTATTAGTCCATCTATACTGACCTCCATCAGGTTGCAAATTGAATAAAAAAAATTTCTGCATCTAGCTCTGAAAAAATATTTGGGCTTCTAGCGGTGTGTGGGACTTGGTCTATTAGTCCATCTATACTGACCTCCATCAGGTTGCAAATTAAAAATAATTTTTTTCTGCATCTAACCCAGCCAATAGTTTTGGCCTAATACCACAGTTTGGCCACTCAGCTCTGCTCGGTTACCATCCATTGTTTTTTTGTGCAAACAACTCCAGAGTTGTGAATTAGTTAACCACCAAAATGAGTGGAAAAAGGCCTGCTGCTGGTGGAAAGGGGAATAGGCGTGTTGGGAAGGGGAAAAAAGGTTGTGTCCGTGGGGTAGGTGCAGAAGAAAGACCATCTTCCAGCCAAACTAAAATGTCTACTTCTTTTAGCGGACAATGTGATAAGATCCCTTTCTTACGGCCACGCCAATCGCTACAAATTCCAGATGAGGCACAAAAACAGCAGGTGCTTCAACGGATATCAAGTGCTCCTTTAAGTGGGCTCTCCTCCACATCAACTTCAACATCACAAATACTCCAGTCCTCAAAGGTGTCACCCAAATCGCACTTGCTTCCTCACAGCTCCCAAATCTCCAGCTGCCCGTCTGAGTATGAGGTAGAACAGATGGTTGAGTCTGCAGAGCTGTTTACTCATACTATAGCCTGGGAATCAGAGGTCGACTCCAGCGCTTCTGTGAATCCAGACGAGGAAATGATCTGCACTGATGCCCAGAATCTTTATGAGTCGGATCCAGGACCAGACGCAGAAGGTTCTGACCATAATGTAGACCCTCATTCCCAAACTGTAACTCCTGTTGGTGGAGACAATGAGGAAGACGATGATAAGACTCAAATACCTGATTGGAGCGACAACTTTAGTTTTTTGTCAGGGCAGGAACAGGTTGCCTCTGAGGACGACGGGTGTGATAACGCATAGGGTGATGATGATGAGGTCGGAGATCCCACTTACTGTCAACCCACAGTCAGCCAAGAGATGAGGTCAGCAGAGGAGGTGGAGGAAGATGCTAGTGACGACGAGGTCAGGTTGCGCCTTCCTGGACAGAGACGTAGTACTGGAAGCACGTCAACAACTGCATCCTCAAACACAACTCTGCCTCTCACCACAAGTCGTGGTGGCTCTTCAGGTCGCATGGGTGCTAAGCCTTGCATAGCCTGGGCATTTTTTCAGATCGATAAAGATGACCCAACTCATGTTATCTGTAACATTTGTCAGCAAAAGCTAAGTAGAGGCCAAAAAATACATAGTTTGAGTACTTCATGCATGAACCGGCACATGGACATGAAGCATAAGTTGCAGTGGGAATCTCAGTGTGCTAAAATGCGGTCTAGCCGGCCGGGCCAACCACCGTCTGCCATATCTTGTGCATCCGCGGCCTCTTCATCCTCTGTGACTGGGGGGACAGCAGTCACACCTGTTTTGGGGCGCAGACCTGCCACCTCTTTACCCGCAACAGCCAGCGTGATTGGCAGGTCATCATTTTCTTTGGAGGTGGTAACACCAGCTGGTCTTGAGCGCTGTCCGACATCGATAGCACCACCTTTGGATCAAGGCAACCTAACATGTCCGCCTGCATCTTCCTCACAGACCATCAGTTTGCCGGGGACACCCTTATCAACCCCGTCTAAGCACAATAGCCAGCCCTCGGTCCCTCAGATGTGGACAAGTAAAAGACCATTTCCTCCTAGCCATGAGAAAGCTAAGAGGTTGAATTTCACCATCTGCAAGCTCTTGGCTACAGAAATGCTGCCTTTCCGCCTGGTGGACATAGAGGATTTTCGAGACCTTATGTCCGTCGCAGTGCCCCAGTACCAGATGCCCAGTCGGCACTACTTCTCAAAGAAAGGTGTGCCTGCGCTCCACCAGCATGTCGCACACAACATCACCGCTTATTGAGAAACTCTGTGTGTGACAGGGTGCATTTCACCACAGACACTTGGACGAGTAGGCATGGACAGGAGCGTTACATGTCGCTGACTGGGCACTGGGTAACTATGGTGACAGCAGGACAAGGGGCTGCTGTCCAAGTCTTGCCGTCCCCACGAGTTGTGCGTCAATCCTCTTTATGTCATTTTTCCTCCACTGCTTCTGCCTCCTCAACCTCCTCTCGGTCTTCCACCTGCACGTAAAGCCTGTCTGGTCATGCCACAAGCTTTCTAACTGCGCAGAAAGGATCCTGCACACCTCCTTACTATGCTGGCAGTAGGGCTCAACGTCATCAGGCGGTTTTTACATTGAAATGTCTGGGAAATGTGAGTCACACAGCTGAGGAGTTGTGGTCAGCTCTGGAGAACCAATTTCATGAATGGTTGTCTCCACTGGACCTGAAACCAGGGAAGGCCGTGTGCGACAATGCTGCAAACCTGGGTGCGGCCCTTCGCCGGGGCAATGTCACACACGTGCCTTGTATGGCTCACGTGTTGAACCTGGTTGTCCAGCAATTTTTAGCCCACTATCCCAGACTAGATGGCCTTCTGCAGAGGGCACGGTCGCTGTGTGCTCACTTCCGCCGTTCGCATCCCGCAGCTCAGCGACTTACATCTCTACAGAAGTCGTTGGGCCTGCCACTTCACCGGCTAAAATGCGATGTGCCTACCCGGTGGAATTCAACTCTGCACATGTTGCAGCGACTGTGGCAGCACCGACAAGCCCTGGTGCAATACGTTCTGACGTATAGCCTGGGCCAACGAGATTCAGAGGTGGGGCAAATCACGCTGGAGGAGTGGTCTCAGATCAGGGACCTATGCACCCTTCTGCACAGTTTTGAAATGGCGACGAAGATGTTTAGTGCTGACGATGCCATTATCAGCATGACTATTCCGGTGATTTACATGCTGGAGCACATGTTAAACAGAATTCGGAGTCAGGTGGTGGCACAAGAGGAGGTGGAGGAAGTAGAGGAGGAGGAGTTGTATGCGGAAGGGCTAACATCTGCAAGGTCCAGACGGTCGGCAGCACCAAGGCGGCAGGCATGTGAGGGTGGGGGAGATGATTTTACCAGGGCGCATGGTAGCAGCCAAACTAGTGAGGAAGGTGCAGGAGCCCAGGAAGAAGTGGAGGACGAACTGATGGAAGACTCATCAGATGAGGGAGACCTTGATCACATTTCTGTTGTGCGAGGTTGGGGGGAGAGGACAGAGGAAGGAAGCATGATTGCTACCTCGCCACCAACACAACAGGGACTTGGTGCTCCTGGATGCGCAACACACATGAGTGCCTTCTTGCTGCACTACCTGCAACATGACCCTCGAATTGTGAGAATTAGAAATAATCCTGACTACTGGGTTGCCACACTGTTAGATCCCCGGTACAAAAGTAAATTTGCAGAAATTATTCCTGCCATAGAAAGGGATGCACGCATGCAGGAGTATCAGCAGAGACTGTTGCAGAATCTTACATGTGCTTTTCCACAAAATACCAGTGGTGCACGTAGTGAATCTCACAGTTCCAACTTGCCAACCGTGGGACCGTCAAGTGTTCAGCACTCAAACCGTAACAGAACCACAGTATCTGCTGGTAACATCAATTTTGCGGAATCATTTCACCACTTTTTTAGCCCATCCTTTGCAAGGCCACAGGAGACAAGAAGTCTGACACATAGTCAACGCCTAGAGACGATGGTACAGGAGTATCTCCAAGTAAACATTGAAGCCACGACTGTGTCACTGGACCCTTGCTCTTTTTGGGCTTCCAATCTGGATAAATGGCCGGAGCTAGCCACTTACGCCTTGGAGATCTTGTCATGCCCCGCAGCCAGCGTTCTGTCTGAACGTGTGTTCAACGCTGCTGGTGGTGTGCTGACAGATAAGCGCACGCGGCTCTCCACTGATAATGTAGACAGACTCACGTTCATAAAGATGAACAAATCTTGGATCCGAAACGACTTTTCTACCCCTGTGTCATCCTGGGGAGAGTAAAAGCTTGATGATTGGTTAAAATCACCCTACCAACCGTTTTAAGCTTTCAAATTACTAATCATGTTTATCTGTATCTTGACTGGAAAATAATTTGGGCTTTGTAGCAGTGTGCAGCACTGATCCTATTAGGCCATCTATAATAAGCTTCACCAGATTTAAAATTAAAAATAATTTTTAGCTGCATCTAGCCCGGAAAATAATTTTGGGGCTCCGAGATGCGCAAGACACATAAGTGCCTTCTTGCTGCACTACCTGCAGCATGACCCTCATATTGTCAGAATTCGAAGTAATCATGACTACTGGGTTGCCACACTCTTAGATCCCCCAAACTTTTCGATCAACCTTTTCATTTTAATAAAGACCAAAAAAATGGTCATTTTTGAAATTATAAGCATTAGCAGGTTGTTAGAAACTGAAATCAAACAGTTTTCAACTCAAAACTTTATTCTAGGTGATGTTACATTTTCACATAGGACCCCTTGTTCGAAAGGAGCTTCTGAACTCTCTCGTCCATTGAATTTGTCAGGTTTTGGATGGTTTCTGCTTCAATTGTTTTGCATGAGGACAGAATACCCTCCCAGAGCTGTTGCTTAGATGTGAACTGCCTCCCGCCATCATAGACACTCCTTTTAATGATGCTCCAAAGGTTCTGAATGGGGTAGAGGTCAGGGGAGCATGGGGGTCACACCATAAGTTTGTCCCCTTTTATGCCCATATCAGCCAGAGATGCAGATGTTTTATGTGCAGCATGAGATGGTGCATTATCATGCAGAAAAATGATCTCGCTGTGAAATACACGGTTCTTCTTCTTGAACCATGGCAGGAAGTGCTGTTTGAGAAAATCCACATACATTATGGAGTTCATCTTTAGCGCCTTCAGGGATCCTAAAGGGGCCGACAATCTCTCTCCCCATGATTCCAGCCCAAAACATTACTCCACCTCCTCCTTGTTGGCGCTGTAGCCATGTTTGCGTGGGGTGTCCATCAACCAGCCATCCTCCACTTCATTCATCTGGACCATCGAGCGCTGCACGGCACTCATCCGTGAACAAAACAGTTTTGAAATCAGTCTTCATGTAATGTTTGGCCCACTGGAGCCGTTTCTGCTTGTGTGAAGTGGATAGAGGAGGTCGACAGGATGGCATATGCACAGCTGCAAACCTCTGAAGGACCCTGCATCTTGTTGTTCGGGGGACGTTGGAGGCACAAGCAGCTTCAAAAACTTGTCTGCTGCTATGACAAGACTTTTTTGCCGCTGCTGTTTCAACCTGACGTAATTGCCTGTAGGAAAGAGTCCTCAATTTGCCCTTATCAGCACGCACATGTGTGTACTGTGAATCAGCTACATTCTTCTTGATTGCCAAGACACTTCATCCTGATCATCGCACAATGTTGATTGTAGTCATGCCTTGACCTAAACACTCCACAATTTGTTGCTTCTCAGCAGCCGACACATCCTTTTTCTTTCCCATTTTGGCAGAAAATGTAGGCTGCTTAATAATGTGAGAGAGCCTTCTTAAGTAGTCTTGCTTTCATTGGACACACCTGCCAAACTAATTAGCACAGGTGTCTGCAATTGCTTACAGTGATATAAAGAGCCCTGACACACATCACCATCAATGAGTTTAACTGACAAACAAACAAATTCTTCCCTTATCACTCCTAAACACTTTTTGCATAATAATTTGGAACGCGGTGTACATGTGCTTTTCCACAAAACACCAGTGGTTCACGTAGTGAATCTTACAGTTCTAACTTGCCAACCGTGGTCTGTATGGAATTGTTCAATAAAGGGCCCAAAATTAAGATAACATAGATGGGAGAGGTCTCTATGAATAGGAATTCCTAAGTATTTGATACCCTGTGAGGGCCAGGCAAAGGGAAAGTTGGACTGGATGGAATCCTATATGGATTTAGGGAGGGAGACATCGAGGGCCTCAGACTTCGCTGCATTGATTTTAAAATTTTACCATGTAACAAAGTGATCTATTTCAGCCATAACAGCAGGGATGGATATATGTGATTGAGTGATATATACTAGGACATCATCAGCAAATAGAGAGCACTTGTACTCGGTGCCTCCCACCTCAATCCACCTAATATTGGGGTTATGGCGAATTGATGAGAGCAGGTGCTCCGTCACTAGGATGTATAAGAGAGGGGACAGAGGACATCCCTGCCTTGTCCCATTGGTGATTGTGAAAGGTGATGAAAATGTTCTGACGCACCCCCTGGGCCTTGGGACACCCGGAGCTGGACCCTTTTGGTGGATGCTGGTGGTTGTAGTCTTCGTGGCGGCGATCCGGTTCCGTGGCTCAGGGCGGTCAAACCAGTGGCGGAACTATTTATGTGGTTTTGATGTTTAAATGTCTGACTACGCCACCCGTGGATTGCGGTCAGAGTGAACCGCCGCTACAGGGCAGACCGCTAAGGCTGGTGTTGTGGGTGCAGCAGAGCGTAGCATACTCCCCACGGGAGGAGTATAGCCTCAGGGCAGTGTATGCGGAGGATGGGGGTGATGGTGCAGGGCAGCAGCAGTAACGACACGGAGTCAGTGATGCAGTTCAGGGCCTTTACTCACAGTTCTTATTATCCAGACCACGTCTGCAGGTAACGGCTGCCCACGTCGTACTGTGCTCACCAGGTGAGGGGCTCAGACAACTCCCAGATAACTTTGGAGCGCTTCACAGGACCCCCTTTGTGTGTCCTTTGTCTGGCCTTTCTTACCAACACTTCTGTCCGGCTGCCTCGGGCCTCCTCTTGGTAAACTTGGCGCCAGTTTCCCTGACCCTATGTGGTGCCTTCCTAGGGGGTGGAGCAAGGGGCTGCGCCACATAAAATGTCAGAGCCTCCGGTTTCTAGCTGAGGGTCGTTTCCTGCCTCCACTAGTTCGGGGACCGGTCTCCCCCTTTGGCCTGACCCCTCCACGCAGGTGGATTCGGGCGTGCGGTGGCGACTCGCCCGTCCGCACCCCTGGGATCCCTTCATTCCTCGTTCCTGGAGCCTTCTCCGCTCCTCTTCCTTCCTTCTCCCTCTTGCAGGCCTGGGCCTCTGTTACTAGGCCCGCCTCCGGAGCAGAGCTCATGCAGAGCCCCTGCTCCCTGCCACTTCTGCTTAGACTTCTCTGCACTGAACTAAGATGGTGCCCACCTTTTATACTCCCTTCTCAATGCACCCAGGAACTGCTTCCTCCCTGCTCCTGCACTGCAGGGTTCCCCTTCCTCAGTGTTCCCTCCCCCACTCCAGCCAGGGACAGGGACTGTCGTGCCCATCTCAGGGGGCATATTGGTCGCCCTGCCCCACGGCAATGTGTGTAATGCATGCAGGTGTCGGGTCCTGATCCCACACTCCCATCCATATCTGAGAGTGAGATATCACACCTCTGGGTGAGGTGCAATACGTCTGTAGCAACCGAGCCCTCGGTGCTACAGTTCCATTTATCTTCAGCCTAGGTGACGTATTGTGATACAGGGCCGTGATTTTGGCTATAAAAGGGGTCCCCTAGACCCCTACCCCAAGCTTTTTAAAGAGAATCATATATGGCGTGCCAGGAGACTCTATGGAATGCTTTCTCAGCATCCAACGAGAGTATCTACTTACAAATTTTTAACTGCATCTAGCCCAGGAAATACTTGGTGCCTAGTAGCAGTGTCTGCTAGTCAGCGGATTATCCCGGCTGTTAAGCAAGCTACACCACCTGTAGTTTTGACACTTAATTTTTTCAAAGAAATGCTTCGGGACCACGGGATACTTAGTGAAGAGCATCAGGGAGGCACCCCAAGGCATAGGGGCTGGGACTGGCACTAGGATGCCTTGCGGTGGACAGCCGAGCTCGATCCTTATAAAAGCTTTTTAACTGCAGCAGCTTTAGTGGACGCTACTGGAGCTGGAATTACGCGGCTGCCTGGCATGAGACTTGCCCTCCAATAGATCCTTGTAAATGGATTTAAAGTGTATTCATTTAAATTAGAGGGACAATTTAAATTAAAAAGCTTAGAGCTGCCTCCACCACAGGGGGGCTCTCTCGACCCACCAGCGGACAGGCACCAGTATTGGGAGAGGGGGGCTGGCCGTCAGGGTCACCGCGGCTCTGGCACAAACCCGCGACACGGAGGTGGCACGGGCAGGAGCGGACTGGCCGTTCTCGGCTTCTCACTTTTTGGATTTTAGAAGGGCATGACATGCCTATATCTGTGTCTCCCCCTCCTTTTACTCCTCCACCTCTTTTCTTTTCGCATGACTATATGTACTTGTCACTTTTCCATGTGTTAGTTGTGTCTTCTGAGCAAGTTTGTCAGCTTTTGGACACCTTTGAAGGTGTTTTCTATGTGTTTCTATGTGTTTTTGTTTGCCTGCCATTGGTTTTAACGGTGTTCGAAGGTGTCGACGAACAGTTCGACGAACAGTTCGGCGAACACACGGGTGTTCGACGAACCGAACCGAACTCGAACACTACGGGGGTGGCTCAACACTACCAGCCAGATACAACTAGGCAGCTGGGGCTGGAATCCGCAGCGCAGGGAGACCCCAAGCTTTCTGGGCCACCCCCGCTGCAAATTGCAGTCCGCAGCCGCCCCAGAAAATGGCGCGTTCATAGAAGCGCCATCTTCTGGCGCTGTACCCACTCATCCAGGGCCCTGGTGCGGTGGCTCACTGGGTAATAAAGGGGTTAAGGCCAGCTTGGCATTATCAGCTGGCCCTAAGCCCAAAATTCATGGGGTCACGCCAATATTAGACATGACCACCATGAATTTCTAGTAAAGTATTTAAAAAAAACACAACACCCAGAAAAAAGTCCTTTAATTGAAATAAACACACAATTCTTTATTGTTCTAAATTAAACCATACTTACCATCACGCCCATTCCAGCTGAAGCCAACGATCTCCTGCAATAAAAGAAAAATAATAAAGCAACATCATCCTTACCTTTCCATGGCTCCCACGACAGCTTCAGCTCTGCTACATCGAGATGACAGGCTGGACCGCAGCAGAACGCTGCCATTCATCCTGTCATCCCGCAGACACTGAGAAGCGCAGGCATACTTCCACTCCTCAGTGTCTGGCTGGTGACGGCATCCAGATGAGCCGAGGTCATGTCCAATGAACTCAGCTCACCTCATGTACGTCACTGACAGCGTGGGAAAATTCTCCTTCACTCAGCACTTCAGCGTGAGAATTTTCCCACGCTGTCAGTGACGTGCATGAGGTGAGCTGAGTTCATTGGACATGACCTCACCTCATGTATGTCACTGACAGCGTGGGAGAATTCTCACGCTGAAGCGCTGAGTGCAGGAGAATTTCCCACGCTGTCAGTGACGTGCATGAGGTGAGCTGAGTTCATTGGACATGAACTCGGCTCATCTGCATGACGTCACAGAGAGACACTGAGGAGCGCAAGCATGCCTGCGCTTCTCAGTGGTCTGCGGGATGACAGGCTGATGGCAGCTTTCTGCTGCGGTCCAGCCTGTCATCTCGATGTAGCAGAGCTGGAGCTGTCCTGGGAACCATCGAAAGGTAAGGATGAGGTTGCTTTATTATTTTTCTTTTATTGCAGAGATCGTTGGCTTCAGCTGAATGGGCGTGATGGTAAGTATGGTTTAATTTAGAACAATAAAGAATTGTGTCTTTATTTCAATTAAAGGTCTTTACTCTGGGTGTTTGTGTTTTCTTTTAACTTTGACTATGGGGTTAGTAATGGGGGTGTCTTATAGACGCCTCTCCATTACTAACCTGGGCTTGATGTCAGCTGGCATTATAAGCTGACATCAACCCCAACCTATTACCCCCTGCCACCGCACCAGGGCAGCGTGGGAAGAGCGAGGCTAAGTGCCAGAATTGGCGCATCCTATGGATGTGCCATTTCTGGGGCGGCTGACGGGCTGGTGTTTCTAGCCTGGGAGGGGGCCAATATTCATGGCACCCTTCCTGGGCTATTAATATCAGCCCCAGCTGTCTGCCTAGCCTGTGCTAGCTATTAAAATAGGGGACCCCACGTTATTTTTTTGGGGGGTTCCCCCATTTTAATAGCTAGTAAAGGCTAGGTATTCAGCTGGGGGCTGATATTAGTAGCCTGGGAAGCTCCGTGGGTATTACCCCCTTCCAGGCATCAAACATTTGCCCCAGCTGTCTGCTTAACCTCCGCTAGAGCCTAAAATTAAGGGAACCCCACGCCAATTTTTTTTTAAATAAATCCTTTATTTAACACTAAATGACAAATACAGTAATCAACACTGTCACTGTACTTCATATATATGTGACTGACATGTTTCTATCTATCTAATCTATGTGTGATTCATCTATTCCTTCTATTCTAAATTGTCGGGTAAAGATGCTGGATTGCCGGCCGGCTTTCTTAAAGAGACGGTGCCTGAAAACACTATTATTTTTTAAATAATCCTTTACACTAATGACAAGTACAGTAAGCAACACTGTCACTGTACTTCATATATATGTGACTGACATGTTTCTATCTATCTAATCTATGTGTAAGCTCTATTCTTTCTGTTATAAATTGTCGGGTACTGCTGCTGAATTGCCGGCCGGCTTTTTTAAAGAGACGGTGCACGAAAACACTAATATTTTTTTTAATAAATCCTTTACACTAACTGACAAATACAGTAAGCAACACTGTCACTGTACTTCATATATATGTGACTGACATGTTTCTATCTATCTAATCTATGTGTGATTCTCTATTCTGTCTGTTATAAATTGTCGGGTACAGATGCTGAATTGCCGACCGGCTTTTTTAAAGAGACGGTGCACGAAAACACTAATATTTTTTTTAATAAATCCTTTACACTAAATGACAAGTTCTGTAAGCAACACTGTCACTGTACTTCTTATATATGTGACTGACATGTTTCTATCTATCTAATCTATGTGTGAAGCTCTATTCTGTCTGTTATAAATTGTCGGGTACAGATGCTGAATTGCCGGCCGGCTTTTTTAAAGAGACGGTGAACGAAAACACTAATATTTTTTTTAATAAATCCTTTACACTAAATGACAAGTACAGTAAGCAACACTGTCACTGTACTTCATATATATGTGACTGACATGTTTCTATCTATCTAATCTATGTGTGAAGCTCTATTCTTTCTGTTGAAAATTGTCGGGTACCGGTGTATGCCGCTGATGAATTGCCGGCTTTTCATGTCATTCTACATTATTCTTAGATGTTTTACTTCATGTAGAATTAACCTACAAGGAAAGAAAGGGTTTATTTTCATTCCGATATTTGTGTCCCATTGACTTGCATTGGTTTCCGGTATCGGAATCGGCGATATCCGATACTTTTTGGGTATCGGCCCGATCCAATCCGATACGATATTTCCTGATATCGGAAGGTATCGCTCAACACTAGTTTTGAGTTGAAAACTGTTTGATTTCAGTTTCTAACAACCTGCTAATGCTTATAATTTCAAAAATGACCATTTTTTTGGTCTTTATTAAAATGAAAAGGTTGATCGAAAAGTTTGGGGGATCTAAGAGTGTGGCAACCCAGTAGTCATGATTACTTCGAATTCTGACAATATGAGGGTCATGCTGCAGGTAGTGCAGCAAGAAGGCACATATGTGCCTTGCGCATCTCGGAGCCCCAAAATTATTTTCCGGGCTAGATGCAGCTAAAAATTATTTTTAATTTTAAATCTGGTGAAGCTTTAGTATAGATGGCCTAATAGGATCAGTGCTGCACACTGCTACAAAGCCCAAATTATTTTCCAGTCAAGATACAGATAAACATGATTAGTAATTTGAAAGCTTAAAACGGTTGGTAGGGTGATTTTAACCAATCATCAAGCTTTTACTCTCCCCAGGATGACACAGGGGTAGAAAAGTCGTTTCGGATCCATGATTTGTTCATCTTTATGAACGTGAGTCTGTCTACATTATCAGTGGAGAGCCGCGTGCGCTTATCTGTCAGCACACCACCAGCAGCGCTGAACACACGTTCAGACAGAACGCTGGCTGCGGGGCATGACAAGATCTCCAAGGCGTAAGTGGCTAGCTCCGGCCATTTATCCAGATTGGAAGCCCAAAAAGAGCAAGGGTCCAGTGACACAGTCGTGGCTTCAATGTTTACTTGGAGATACTCCTGTACCATCGTCTCTAGGCGTTGACTATGTGTCAGACTTCTTGTCTCCTGTGGCCTTGCAAAGGATGGGCTAAAAAAGTGGTGAAATGATTCCGCAAAATTGATGTTACCAGCAGATACTGTGGTTCTGTTACGGTTTGAGTGCTGAACACTTGACGGTCCCACGGTTGGCAAGTTGGAACTGTGAGATTCACTACGTGCACCACTGGTATTTTGTGGAAAAGCACATGTAAGATTCTGCAACAGACTCTGCTGATACTCCTGCATGCGTGCATCCCTTTCTATGGCGGGAATAATTTCTGCAAATTTACTTTTGTACCGGGGATCTAACAGTGTGGCAACCCAGTAGTCAGGATTATTTCTAATTCTCACAATTCGAGGGTCATGTTGCAGGTAATGCAGCAAGAAGGCACTCATGTGTGTTGCGCATCCAGGAGCACCAAGTCCCTGTTGTGTTGGTGGCGAGGTAACAATCATGCTTCCTTCCTCTGTCCTCTCCCCCCAACCTCGCACAACAGAAATGTGATCAAGGTCTCCCTCATCTGATGAGTCTTCCATCAGTTCGCCCTCCACTTGTTCCTGGGCTCCTGCACCTTCCTCACTAGTTTGGCTGCTACCATGCGCCCTGGTAAAACCATCTCCCCCACCCTCACATGCCTGCCGCCTTGGTGCTGCCGACCGTCTGGACCTTGCAGATGTTAGCCCTTCCGCATACAACTCCTCCTCCTCTACTTCCTCCACCTCCTCTTGTGCCACCACCTGACTCCGAATTCTGTTTAACATGTGCTCCAGCATGTAAATCACCGGAATAGTCATGCTGATAATGGCATCGTCAGCACTAAACATCTTCGTCGCCATTTCAAAACTGTGCAGAAGGGTGCATAGGTCCCTGATCTGAGACCACTCCTCCAGCGTGATTTGCCCCACCTCTGAATCTCGTTGGCCCAGGCTATACGTCAGAACGTATTGCACCAGGGCTTGTCGGTGCTGCCACAGTCGCTGCAACATGTGCAGAGTTGAATTCCACCGGGTAGGCACATCGCATTTTAGCCGGTGAAGTGGCAGGCCCAACGACTTCTGTAGAGATGTAAGTCGCTGAGCTGAGGGATGCGAACGGTGGAAGTGAGCACACAGCGACCGTGCCCTCTGCAGAAGGCCATCTAGTCTGGGATAGTGGGCTAAAAATTGCTGGACAACCAGGTTCAACACGTGAGCCATACAAGGCACGTGTGTGACATTGCCCCGGCGAAGGGCCACTCCCAGGTTTGCAGCATTGTCGCACACGGCCTTCCCTGGTTTCAGGTCCAGTGGAGACAACCATTCATGAAATTGGTTCTCCAGAGCTGACCACAACTCCTCAGCTGTGTGACTCACATTTCCCAGACATTTCAATGTAAAAACCGCCTGATGACGTTGAGCCCTACTGCCAGCATAGTAAGGAGGTGTGCAGGATCCCTTCTGCACAGTTAGAAAGCTTGTGGCATGACCAGACAGGCTTTGGGTGCAGGTGGAAGACCGAGAGGAGGTTGAGGAGGCAGAAGCAGTGGAGGAACTTTGACATAAAGAGGATTGACGCACAACTCGTGGGGACGGCAAGAATTGGACAGCAGCCCCTTGTCCTGCTGTCACCATAGTTACCCAGTGCCCAGTCAGCGACATGTAACGCCCCTGTCCATGCCTACTCGTCCAAGTGTCTGTGGTGAAATGCACCCTGTCACACACAGAGTTTCTCAAAGAAGCGGTGATGTTATGTGCGACATGCTGGTGGAGCGCAGGCACACCTTTCTTTGAGAAGTAGTGCCGACTGGGCATCTGGTACTGGGGCACTGCGACGGACATAAGGTCTCGAAAATCCTCTGTGTCCACCAGGCGGAAAGGCAGCATTTCTGTAGCCAAGAGCTTGCAGATGGTGAAATTCAACCTCTTAGCTTTCTCATGGCTAGGAGGAAATGGTCTTTTACTTGTCCACATCTGAGGGACCGAGGGCTGGCTATTGTGCTTAGACGGGGTTGATAAGGGTGTCCCCGGCAAACTGCCGGTCTGTGAGGAAGATGCAGGCGGACATGTTAGGTTGCCTTGATCCAAAGGTGGTGCTATCGATGTCGGACAGCGCTCAACGCCAGCTGGTGTTACCACCTCCAAAGAAAATGATGACCTGCCAATCACGCTGGCTGTTGCGGGTAAAGAGGTGGCAGGTCTGCGCCCCAAAACAGGTGTGACTGCTGTCCCCCCAGTCACAGAGGATGAAGAGGCCGCGGATGCACAAGATATGGCAGACGGTGGTTGGCCCGGCCGGCTAGGCCGCATTGTAGCACACTGAGCTTCCCACTGCAACTTATGCTTCATGTCCATGTGCCGGTTCATGCATGAAGTACTCAAACTATGTATTTTTTGGCCTCTACTTAGCTTTTGCTGACAAATGTTACAGATAACACGAGTTGGGTCATCTTTATCGATCTGAAAAAATGCCCAGGCTATGCAAGGCTTAGCACCCATGCGACCTGAAGAGCCACCACGACTTGTGGTGAGAGGCAGAGTTGTGTTTGAGGATGCAGTTGTTGATGTGCTTCCAGTACTACGTCTCTGTCCAGGAAGGCGCAACCTGACCTCGTCGTCACTAGCATCTTCCTCCACCTCCTCTGCTGACCTCATCTCTTGGCTGACTGTGGGTTGACAGTAAGTGGGATCTCCGACCTCATCATCATCACCCTGTGCGTTATCACACCCGTCGTCCTCAGAGGCAACCTGTTCCTGCCCTGACAAAAAACTAAAGTTGTCGCTCCAATCAGGTATTTGAGTCTTATCATCGTCTTCCTCATTGTCTCCACCAACAGGAGTTACAGTTTGGGAATGAGGGTCTACATTATGGTCAAAACCTTCTGCGTCTGGTCCTGGATCCGACTCATAAAGATTCTGGGCATCAGTGCAGATCATTTCCTCGTCTGGATTCACAGAAGCGCTGGAGTCGACCTCTGATTCCCAGGCTATAGTATGAGTAAACAGCTCTGCAGACTCAACCATCTGTTCTACCTCATACTCAGACGGGCAGCTGGAGATTTGGGAGCTGTGAGGAAGCAAGTGCGATTTGGGTGACACCTTTGAGGACTGGAGTATTTGTGATGTTGAAGTTGATGTGGAGGAGAGCCCACTTAAAGGAGCACTTGATATCCGTTGAAGCACCTGCTGTTTTTGTGCCTCATCTGGAATTTGTAGCGATTGGCGTGGCCGTAAGAAAGGGATCTTATCACATTGTCCGCTAAAAGAAGTAGACATTTTAGTTTGGCTGGAAGATGGTCTTTCTTCTGCAGATGTTACTGTTGCTTTAACACCTACCCCACGGACACAACCTTTTTTCCCCTTCCCAACACGCCTATTCCCCTTTCCACCAGCAGCAGGCCTTTTTCCACTCATTTTGGTGGTTAACTAATTCACAACTCTGGAGTTGTTTGCACAAAAAACAATGGATGGTAATCGAGCAGAGCTGAGTGGCCAAACTGTGGTATTAGGCCAAAACTATTGGCTGGGTTAGATGCAGAAAAAAATTATTTTGAATTTGCAACCTGATGGAGGTCAGTATAGATGGATTAATAGAACAAGACCCACACACAGCTAGAAGCCCAATATTTTTTCAGAGGTAGATGCAGAAAAAAATATATTCAGTTTGCAACCTGATGGAGGTCATTATAGATGGACTAATACAACAAGTCCCACACACAGCTAGAAGCCCAATATTTTTTCAGAGGTAGATGCAGAAAAAAATATATTCAGTTTGCAACCTGATGGAGGTCAGTATAGATGGACTAATACAACAAGTCCCACACACAGCTAGAAGCCCAAATATTTTTTCAGAGGTACTGTAGATGCAGATAAAAATTAGTTTTAATTTGCAACCTGATGGAGGTCAGTATAGATGGACTAATAGAGAAAGTCCGACACACTACTAGAAGGCCAAATATTTTTTCAGAGCTAGATGCAGAAAAAAATTATATTCAGTTTGCAACCTGATGGAGGTCAGTATAGATGGATTAATAGAACAAGACCCACACACAGCTAGAAGCCCAATATTTTTTCAGAGGTAGATGCAGAAAAAAATATATTCAGTTTGCAACCTGATGGAGGTCAGTATAGATGGACTAATACAACAAGTCCCACACACAGCTAGAAGCCCAATATTTTTTCAGAGGTAGATGCAGAAAAAAAAATATTCAGTTTGCAACCTGATGGAGGTCAGTATAGATGGACTAATACAACAAGTCCCACACACAGCTAGAAGCCCAAATATTTTTTCAGAGGTACTGTAGATGCAGATAAAAATTAGTTTTAATTTGCAACCTGATGGAGGTCAGTATAGATGGACTAATAGACTGATGCTATGCCCAAAAGATTTTACTTCACTAGGTGCAGTAAAAAAATTGGTATTCTATACACAGGTGGTATATCTTGCAACACAGATAGGCTACTCCACTGACTAACACACTCTGCAATAGGCCAAAAAGGATTAGCTTTGCTAGATTCAGCCAAATGCTGTGAAAAAAACTTGCACAGCACTGGCACAGACCTGCCTGGCAAAAACTGATAGGAACTGATGTAACCTAGTCCTGAAAAGGACTCCAATTACAATTAGTCTTTACTCCCACAACCTATCTATTTAAGAGCACAGACCTCCCTGATAAAAGTCGTAGGAAATGCTGTAACCTAGTCCTTAAAAGGACTGCAATCACAACTATTCCCTACTCCCAAGCTATCTGTATATTTGTGCGAAAATTGGCTTGAAATTAACAAGGTATAGCGCACACAGCAACAGCGGTGCCGTCTAACACGCAGCTGCAGCAGTGAGAAAATGGTGGCGATGGGGAAAATGGCTTGGTCTTATAGGGCAAGGACATGTGACATACACTGCCAATGACACATGCCCTTGCTTGTGTGAAAAAAAGCACTTCGCTCCGTGTGTGCGCTGCTGATAGGCTGACAGATTGCACCTCCCCACTGCAAATGCGGGAAAGAGAAAAAAAAATGGAGATCTTCATTGTTCCTGCAGAGATCCATCCCCTGCCCCTCCCCCCACCCCGCTGTACACTCAAGCTGCGTATTAACATTAATTTTCATCATTACTGAGAAAAAATCCAGTTATGATTTTGGTGCACGAACAGTTATCGAACATAACCTCGAACAGCCGAATTTTTCTCAAATTGTTCGTGTTCGCCGAACGGCTCGAACACCGCCCAAAACAGCTCGAATTTGAGATTGGCGAACAGTTCGAGTAGAACAACGCTCATCTCTAATTTTGACATCATATTTTGGCATGATTTTGTATAATTTCAGCAAATTTTTCCTCATTTTAATTTGGAGTTGAGCCTGGGTAATTCCAGAATTCTCTGATATTTTTAGTGGCTCTTGTACGTCCGTTCCTCCTACGTCACTCAAGTCTCCTCCCACATCACCCAGTATGTCGGTTTCTCATATGTCAGTCATGTCTCCTCCCATGTCAGGTTTCTGTATGTCCGTCTCTTGGTCAGACCCAAGGTCACCTTCAGTTACAGACACGTGTCTTACTTCTTGTTCATTTTCCACATTACAGTCAGAATCAGTATCACCGTCTGACACTTCTACACTATTTTCCTGCTTAGAAATCTCTAACACAAGACTATGAAAAACATCTACCAAATGTAGAATATTTCTCAATTTCTGTTTGTCTCTATTTACCAATTTAGAAGTTAACTGTAAATTCTGCAATTCACATTCTTTGTATAAACTGAGCCACAAAACTTCTATGTCATCTCATACATTAACTTTGAAATTAATATTACTTTGTTTAGCAAAAGAAGAAATTATATCCATATTTTGCTTACCTTAAGATTCCTTGGCTTCTCTTTATCAGCACGTCCTGTCTTCAGTTTGTCTGATTCTTTTCCTGTGTGATTCTGTTCCTTGTTAGTACCTCTGCTTCCTGTCTTTCCTCAGTCTGTAGGTCCTTTCTGCTTCTCGTGACAAACTAGTGAATTTACTGACACGTGAACAACAGCTGTTCAGCTCGTCAGGACTCCCCCCTTGTTCACGGAAGAAATTCACTTACTTAATTTAAAAAACAAAAAAACAGGACTGGCTGGCTCACCATTGTAAAATAATACTCTTCCTGTATTATTTTTTTCTACTGAGGACTTCTCAAAGTATCAATATCACGATATTCTTATAAAAAAATGTATCTATTTATTCTTGGATTGTCCATTAAAAAGAATCAGATTGCAGCAGGTACATACAATAATTAGTTATAAAGTAATTGTCCATTTGTCCATAATTAGCCTAATTGTTGAGATTCACCCATCTTTCCTTGGATCCTGGCTGGTAAATCATGTCTTTGTCCAGCATGTGTCCAGGCCTACATGTCATCTGCTTCTCAGCATGAAGATTCTGTGTCTTGTGGGGTGGGCAGAGCAAGAGAGCCCCCCCTTTCTGTACCATGGGCTTTTATAGCCAGTCGTATGGACACCTGTTCTACATATGGTAGTGAACCAAAAATACACACACAAATAGCGCATGTCAACTAGACACGATGGCTGAGGCATAGAACTCAGAAAAATGATTATGGATTAACATTCCAAATGAATTTCCATAATTAACCATTTAACAGAGACCGCCTGGGAATACCAGGTGCTGTAGGCTTTTGCTTTTTCCTTCCTTCCACCAGCAGGGGGCACTCTCTTCTATGCCTTTTTTCCATTCCCTTTCACAAGTGCACACATTCATTCTCTTTTCTTTTTTTCATTTGCTTTCTCTCTTGCGCTATTTCATCTCTGCAAAATACCAGCATCCTTCTGATCACCGTGGGCCTCCAGCATTGTTGCTTCTTTACTTTTAATACTAGGCTCCTTTTCACCAGGACCAGCGTCTCCCGCGTGGCTGGAGGCAACCACCGGTAACTCCAAGCAGAAGACCTTTGCAGGCAACACGACCCTCCCCCCTGAAGAGCAGCTCAAAGTCACTGGCAACCATCTCACCCTCTTCCTTCATTCACCCCTGGACGTCTCGCTCCGCCCCCAAGTTACGGGTCCAGCTTGCTCTTTCTGTCACATTACCGCGATGAAGGGTTTAGCCTGCAGGAGACCCTGCGCCGAGACATTTTTGAAGACACCTGATGCGGCGGGTGAATCACTGCTAAACAAACCACACCTGTATCGACGGCACAGCCTTTGCATGGACCCTTCGGAGCCTGCCCCATCACGGCCAGATTGCTCGCCACCAAGCGATCCTGAGAAAGGTTGGCCGGGCGATGGATCGAGCAGCATCTACTGGCCATACCACCTTGGATACGCCTGATCTCGTCTGATCTCGGAATCAAAGCAGGGCTGGGCTCGGACAGTACTTGGATGGGATACCTCCTGGGAACACCAGGTGCTGTAGACCATTTTGATGACGTTTTGCCCTACTGCCCAGCTCGGCTAGCATGGAACGACGCCTTACCGGGCACCGACCTTAAGTAACTTACATGATGGAAGCCCCAAGGCCTCTGGGACAGTTGGCAGCTAAGTACGCTACCCCGCCGCCCTTCACGCAGGCCTGACACCGAGCTCCTTGCCACGGCTAGGAGTGCTTATTGACTCCGCAGCTCACCGTGTGGAAATGATGGCGTTAAAAGCACCCGGGGCCGTGAAGGGGCCAGGCTTTCAGCAGGTGCCCAGGGAAGGTTTTGGATGCCGGCCGTCTAGCGAGGGCCAGCAGAAGTAACATGTTTCTCTGCAAAGAAGCTTGTGTAAACAAGCCAGACGGCTGACAAAGAGCTAACCTCAGTGCAAGGAAGGCAAGGAAGGTGCGGAAGGAATTGGGGAAGGGGGGGGGTGATTCCTGCTAGGGCCCTGAAATCATAAAAAAGGCAGGAGAGTCTGACGCATGGTGACGGAGAGGTTGTAGGGGCAGATAGGGGGTGTTGTCACGTGCCAGCACGTGTGTATGCTGGCTTGTGTGTGAGAGTGCGCTTCCTAGGTGTGGCGTGCTGCAGACAGACAAAGGGATTGTTCCCTTTCATTAAAAGTTAATCCCCGGCTGCAGGCTATTAGAAAGCAACTAACCGCGCTCTACTCACCCTACCCGGGTCTACCGGTGAGTCTCGCCTCTGCTCCCGGCCTGTGGCATTGGCCGTGAAGCTGACGTTCCGTCGACAGCGCTGCAGCCGATCAGTGAGCTCAGCGGCTCTGAGTGGGGCATTGTGTCTACAAGACCTTTTAAGGAAGCCAGCAAAAAAATTGAAGAGAAGGGAAAGCACAAAAGGACCTGGTCTTGCTGAGCACTGGAAAGGGCAGCCGGCAGCCAGACGTCAAAGTAGAAAAGCAGCAAGTGAGAAGCCTGTTTCAGGCTACGGCCACACCACCCTGAACATGCCCGATCTCGTCTGATCTCAGAAGCTAAGCAGGGCTGGGCCTGGTTAGTACTTGGATGGGAGACCACCTGGGAATACCAGGTGCTGTAGGCTTTTGCTTTTTCCTTCCTTCCACCAGCAGGGGGCACTCTCTTCTTTGCCTTTTTTCCATTCCCTTTCACAAGTGCACATATTCATTCTCTTTTCTTTTTTTCATTTGCTTTCTCTCTTGCGCTATTTCATCTCTGCAAAATACCAACATCCTTCTGATCACCGTGGGCCTCCAGCATTGTTGATTCTTTAATTTTAATACTAGGACCAGCGTCTCCCGCGTGGCTGGAGGCAACTACCGGTAACCCCAATCAGAAGACTTTACAGGCAACACGACCCTCCACCCTGAAGAGCAGCTCAAAGTCACTGGCAACCATCTCACCCTCTTCCTTCATTCACCCCTGGACGTCTCGCTCCGCCCCCAAGTTACGGGTCCAGCTTGCTCTTTCTGTCACATTACCGCGATGAAGGGTTTAGCCTGCAGGAGACCCTGCGCCGAGACATTTTTGAAGACACCTGATGCGGCGGGTGAATCACTGCTAAACAAACCACACCTGTAGGGACGGCACAGCCTTTGCATGGACCCTTCGGAGCCCGCCCCGTCACGGCCAGATTGCTCGCCACCAAGCGATCCTGAGAAAGGCTGGCCGGGCGATGGATCGAGCAGCGTCTACTGGCCATACCACCTTGGATACGCCCGATCTCGTCTGATCTCGGAAGCAAAGCAGGGCTGGGCTCAGACAGTACTTGGATGGGAGACCTCCTGGGAACACCGGGTGCTGTAGACCATTTTGATGACGTTTTGCCCTCATGCCCAGCTCGGCTAGCATGGAACGGTGCCTTGCCGGACACCGACCTTAAGTAACTTAGATCAGGGTTCCCCAACTCCAGTCCTCAAGGCCCACCAACAAGTCATGTTTTCAGGAATTCCTTAGTATTGCACAGGTGATGCAATTATCACCTGTGTATTACTAAGGAAATCCTGAAAACATGACCTGTTGGTGGGCCTTGAGGACTGGAATTGGGGAACCCTGACTTAGATGATGGAAGCCCCAAGGCCTCTGAGCCAGTTGGCAGCTAAGTACGCTACCCCGTCGCCTTCACGCAGGCCTGACACCGAGCTCCTTGCCACGGCTAGGAGTGCTTATTGACTCCGCAGCTCGCCGTGTGGAAATGATGGCGTTAAAAGCACCCGGGGCCGTGAAGGGGCCAGGCTTTCAGCAGGTGCCCAGGGAAGGTTTTGGATGCCGGCCGCCTAGCGAGGGCCAGCAGAAGTAACATGTTTCTCTGCAAAGAAGCTTGTGTAACCAAGCCAGACGGCTGACAAAGAGCTAACCTCAGTGCAAGGAAGGTTATCCTTATCCTCTCTTGCTGACAACTTTATCTTCCAAAAGGTAGGGGAGAAAACAAGAGGATCTGCTACTTTGGATCTAATCCTTATAAACAGGGAGGAAATGGTTGAGGAGGTAAAGGTGGCTGGGACCCTAGGAGGCAGCGATCATGCTATTATAGAATTTTGGATAACTAGAGGAGGAAGACATGTGAAGACTCACACTTCAACGTTAGATTTTAGAAAGGCAGATTTTAAGAGACTCAGAAAGAGAATAGGAAGGATCCAATGGCTGGATGTCCTTAAGGACAAAAATGTCCAGGAAGGATGGGAAATTTTTAAAAATGAGATTCTCAAAGCACAATCGTTAACAATCCCGAAAAGTAAGAAGAATGGGAAGCATTTAAGGAAACCAGGATGGATGAACACAGAACTTAAACACATGCTAAAAAGAAAGAAAGAAATGTTTATTAAATGGAAAGAGGGAGGCATATCTAAAGAAGATTATAATGCAGTCTGCAGATCCTGTAGGGCACGTATCAGGTTAGCTAAAGCTGACAATGAATTAAGGCTTGCAAGAGATGTCAAAAGCAATAAAAAAGGATTTTGGGGGTATGTCAAAAGTAAAAGAAAAGTCAAAGATGCTATAGGATTTTTACAGGATGAAAATGGAGAAATGGTAAGAGAGGATGTTGAGAAGGCCGAACTTTTTAATTCCTATTTTGCATCTGTTTTCTCTCAGAAAGAAAATGTAACATCAACTGATCTTCACTGTCCTTTTAAAGGAATAGAGGAATCCAAGTTATCTGTAAACAGAAAGATTGTGAGGGAATATTTAGCTAACATAAATGAGTTCAAGTCTCCAGGTCCAGATGAATTACACCCCAGAGTACTGAAGGAGATCGTAGAAGAAATTTTAGAACCACTCTCCATAATCTTTGAAAATTCTTGGAGAACAGGAGAAGTCCCAGAAGACTGGAGAAGAGCAAATGTTGTTCCTATCTTCAAAAAGGGGAAGAAGGTGGACCCAGGGAACTATAGGCCAGTGAGTCTGACTTCTATACCAGGAAAGATCTTTGAACAAATTATTAAACAACATGTATGTAAGTACATGGATAAGAATGAAGTGATTAACCAGAGTCAGCATGGGTTTGTAACTAACAAGTCATGTCAGACTAACTTAATTTCCTTCTATGACAGAATCACTGACTGGGTGGATCAGGGAAATGCTGTAGATATAGCATATCTTGACTTCAGCAAAGCATTTGACAAAGTATCTCACACCATCCTTATTGAAAAAATGACCAAGTATGCAATGGACCAGGCAACTGTTAGGTGGATTCATAACTGGCTTAGTGATCGGACTCAAAGGGTGGTTGTAAATGGCTTCACATCCAGCTGGATGAATTTCTCAAGTGGGGTACCACAGGGCTCCGTCCAGGGACCTGTATTGTTCAACATCTTTATCAATGATTTAGATGAAGGAATTGAGGGTAAACTGATTAAATTTGCTGATGACACAAAGCTAAGAGGGATAGCTAATACTAGAGAAGAGAGAGAGAGGATTCAAAAAGACCTAAATAAACTGGAGCAGTGGGCAGCAACCAACAGAATGGTTTTTAACAGGGAAAAATGCAAAGTACTACATCTGGGCAATATAAATGAAAAAAGCATATACAGAATGGGAGGAATAGAGCTAAGCAACAGTACATGTGAAAAAGACTTAGGTATACTAATAGATCATAGACTGAACATGAGTCAACAGTGTGATGCAGCAGCAAAAAAGGCAAATACAATTCTGGGATGTATTAACAGAAGCATACAGTCTAGATCACGTGAAGTCATTATCGGTCTTTACTCCTCTTTGGTCAGACCTCATCTGGAATACTGTGTACAGTTTTGGGCACCACATTTTAAAAAAGACATAGACAAACTGGAGCAAGTTCAGAGAAGAGCGACCAGAATGGTGACTGGTCTGCAAACCATGTCCTATGAGGAACGGTTGCAGGATTTGGGAATGTTTAGCTTGCAAAAAAGAAGACTGAGAGGAGACTTAATAGCTGTCTACAAATATGTCAAGGGCTGTCACATTGTAGAAGGATCATCTTTATTCTCATTTGCACAAGGAAAGACTAGAAGCAATGGGATGAAACTAAATGGGAGGAGACACAGATTAGATATTAGAAAAAACTTTTTGACAGTTAGGGTGATTAATGAGTGGAACAGGCTGCCACGAGAGGTGGTGAATTCCCCTTCAATGGACGTCTTCAAACAGAGGCTGGACAGACATCTGTCTGAGATGATCTAGTGAATCCTGCTTTGAGCAGGGGGTTGGACCAGATGACCCAGGAGGTCCCTTCCAACTCTACCATTCTATGATTCTATGATTCTATGAAGGCAAGGAAGGAATTGGGGTGGGGGGGGTGATTCCTGCTAGGGCCCTGAAATCATAAAACAGGCAGGAGAGTCTGACGCATGGTGACGGAGAGGTTGTAGGGGCAGATAGGGGGTGTTGTCACGTGCGAGCACGTGTGCATGCTGGCTTGGGTGTGAGAGTGCGCTTCCTAGGTGTGGCGCGCTGCAGACAGTCAAAAGGATTGTTCCCTTTCATTAAAAGTTAATCCCCGGCTGCAGGCTATTAGAAAGCAACTAACCGCGCTCTACTCACCCTACCCGGGTCTACCGGTGAGTCGCGCCTCTGCTCCCGGCCTGTGGCATTGGCCGTGAAGCTGACGTTCCGTCGACAGCGCTGCAGCCGATCAGTGAGCTCAGCGGCTCTGAGTGGGGCATTGTGTCTACAAGACCTTTTAAGGAAGCCAGCAAAAAAATTGAAGAGAAGGGAAAGCACAAAAGGACCTGGTCTTGCTGAGCACTGGAAAGGGCAACCGGCAGCCGGCAGCCAGACGTCAAAGTAGAAAAGCAGCAAGTGAGAGGCTTGTCTCTGCCTACGGCCACACCACCCTGAGCACGCCTGATCTCGGAAGCTTAGCAGGGTCGGGCCTGGTTAGTACTTGGATAGGAGACTGCCTGGGAATACCAGGTGCTGTAGGCTTTTGCTTTTTCCTTCCTTCCACCAGCAGGGGGCAT
The DNA here is from genome assembly GCF_046119375.1 of Phyllobates terribilis. Lineage (NCBI taxonomy): Eukaryota > Metazoa > Chordata > Amphibia > Anura > Dendrobatidae > Phyllobates > Phyllobates terribilis. The sequence goes on along the minus strand of NW_027370388.1, from coordinate 9,667 downwards.
TCTCTTCTATGCCTTTTTTCCATTCCCTTTCGCAAGTGCACACATTCATTCTCTTTCTTTTTTTCATTTGCTTTCTTTCTTGCGCTATTTCATCTCTGCAAAATACCAGCATCCTTCTGATCACCGTGGGCCTCCAGTATTGTTGCTTCTTTACTTTTAATACTAGGACCAGCGTCTCCCGCGTGGCTGGAGGCAACCACCGGTAACCCCAAGCAGAAGACCTTTGCAGGCAGCACGACCCTCCCCCCTGAAGAGCAGCTCAAAGTCACTGGCAGCCATCTCACCCTCTTCCTTCATTCACCCCTGGACGTCTCGCTCCGCCCCCAAGTTACGGGTCCAGCTGGCTCTTTCTGTCACATTACCGCGATGAAGGGTTTAGCCTGCAGGAGACCCTGCGCCGAGACATTTTTGAAGACACCTGATGCGGCGGGTGAATCACTGCTAAACAAACCACACCTGTAGGGACGGCACAGCCTTTGCATGGACCCTTCGGAGCCCGCCCCGTCACGGCCAGATTGCTCGCCACCAAGCGATCCTGAGAAAGGCTGGCCGGGCGATGGATTGAGCAGCGTCTACTGGCCATACCACCTTGGATACGCCTGATCTTGACTGATCTCGGAAGCAAAGCAGGGCTGGGCACGGACAGTACTTGGATGGGAGACCTCGTGGGAACTCTGGTTGCTGTAGACCATTTTGATGACGTTTTTACCTACTGCCCAGCTCGGCTAGCATGGAACGGCGCCTTGCCGGACACTGACCTTAAGTAACTTAGATGATGGAAGCCCCAAGGCCTCTGAGCCAGTTGGCAGCTAAGTACGCTACCCCGCCACCTTCACGCAGGCCTGACACCGAGCTCCTTACCACGGCTAGGAGTGCTTATTGACTCCGCAGCTCGTCGTGTGGAAATGATGGCGTTAAAAGCACTCGGGGCCGTGAAGGGGCCAGGCTTTCAGCAGGTGCCCAGGGAAGGTTTTGGATGCCGGCCGCCTAGCGAGGGCCAGCAGAAGTAACATGTTTCTCTGCAAAGAAGCTTGTGTAACCAAGCCAGACGGCTGACAAAGAGCTAACCTCAGTGCAAGGAAGGCAAGGAAGGTGCGGAAGGAATTGGGGAGGGGGGGGTGATCCCTGCTAGGGCCCTGAAATCATAAAACAGGCAGGAGAGTCTGACGCATGGTGACGGAGAGGTTGTAGGGGCAGATAGGGTGTGTTGTCACGTGCGAGCACGTGTGCATGCTGGCTTGTGTGTGAGAGTGCACTTCCTAGGTGTGGCGCGCTGCAGACAGTCAAAGGGATTGTTCCCTTTTATTAAAAGTTAATCCCCGGCTGCAGGCTATTAGAAAGCAACTAACCGCGCTCTACTCACCCTACCCGGGTCTACCGGTGAGTCTCGCCTCTGCTCCCGGCCTGTGGCATTGGCCGTGAAGCTGACGTTCCGTCGACAGCGCTGCAGCCGATCAGTGAGCTCAGCGGCTCTGAGTGGGGCGTTGTGTCTACAAGACCTTTTAAGGAAGCCAGCAAAAAAATTGAAGAGAAGGGAAAGCACAAAAGGACCTGGTCTTGCTGAGCACTGGAAAGGGCAGCCGGCAGCCAGACGTCAAAGTAGAAAAGCAGCAAGTGAGAGGCTTGTCTCTGCCTATGGCCACACCACCCTGAACACGCCCGATCTCATCTGATCTCAGAAGCTAAGCATGGTCAGGCCTGGTTAGTACTTGGATGGGAGACTGTGAAATAATACTCTTCCTGTATTATTTTTTTCTACTGAGGACTTCTCAAAGTATAAATATCATGATATTCTTATAAAAAAATGTATCTATTTATTCTTGGATTGTCCATTAAAAAGAATCAGATTGCAGCAGATACATACAATAATTAGTTATAAAGTAATTGTCCATTTGTCCATAATTAGCTTAATTGTTGAGATTCACCCATCTTTCCTTGGATCCTGGCTGGTAAATCATGTCTTTGTCCAGCATGTGTCCAGGCCTACATGTCATCTGCTTCTCAGCATGAAGATTCTGTGTCTTGTGGGGTGGGCAGAGCAAGAGAGCCCCCCCTTTCTGTACCATGGGCTTTTATAGCCAGTCGTATGGACACCTGTTCTACATATGGTAGTGAACCAAAAATACACACACAAATAGTGCATGTCAACTAGACACGATGGCTGAGGCATAGAACTCAGAAAAATGATTATCGATTAACATTCCAAATGAATTTCCATAATTAACCATTTAACATTTCCCCCTTTTTTGAGAATAAAAGGACTTTAACTGAAATTTCTCAAAAGAAGATACATTTATCAATCATTTTTTCTTTCCTTCTTCCTTGGCAATATCATTAAACTTCCATAATAATAATAATAGTAATAATAGTATCAATATCGGATTATTGTTATATAATGATGTGAATTCATGTTATGGTAAGCCGCGACTAATATTCATTTAATATGTATAATTATACTTCCCTATATCTAAATTGAAGCAATCGCGGGTTCAATCGTCATCATCTGATGTCATCGGGTCGTCGTCTCGTCTTCTTCTTGGTTCTTTTATAACACAGTCTTTAGATGAAAACTCCTTTGAAATAAATTACAGCATGTAGATATTGTACAGTCCATAATTGTGTTCATTATTGTTCAGTCCATAAACTGTACTCTTTATTAGAAAGATCATGTGTGTCAGTTGATAAGAAAACAAAGTCCATGGATGAAATGTAGCTTTAATATCTGTGCAGTGTCACCTGGACTTACGTTGGATCGTCTTTGGAATCTTCCGTGTGTCCGCACTGGTCTCGTGTCACTTTTGGAACAGATGTGACGTCTTTGGTCAGTAAAGCAAGGGTTAACTTGACACTTTCCTGCTTTATATAGCACCATAAACAGTACTCAGTCCTTTATATACAGGACACATATGCCAGGTATTACCTGTTCACCAGCTTTCATTGAAGCGTTGCAGGTGATAAGAAACCACTGGAACGTGATGAAACTTGAACACAACACAGTACATATAGGATCATCGTCCTCTGCCATCCTGGTGATCAGTGGTGTGAATTGTATTGTATGTAATGGACACAGTCTATTATAACACTCAGCATTCACACCTGTTACCTTCTGAGACGTCCGGATATCAGTTGCTTCTTCTTGTAACTTTTGAGAATCTCTTTGATTTATAAAAATTAAAAGTCTTTATTAAGATAGAATTCATAATTGCGATGTCTTGATTGAAGTCTTCATTCCCTAATCTGATACCAAATCTGGCAGTTTTTCCTAACCTATAATATCACAGCGTACCATAGCAATCAGTAAAATCCATCTAATTATTATCAAAATATTAAAATAAATTATGTTTGGAATAATAAACAATAATAGATAATAATTCATTATCAATCAAGTTCTCCATATGATAGAACATTTTTATGTCATAGGTGTAATTACCTTTTCCAACCCATAGGTGTCAGTGTATTTTGAAAAAACAAGTTTTTATATCTTTATTAAACCAATAATATCAAAGAATGTATACTCCTGAACCAAAATGAATAAATACATGAATGTATGAATGAATGAATGAATGAATGAATGAATAAATGAATGAATGAATTGTTGTGTTTGCTCAGAAAATGTAAACATTTTTTTCCTTAGCAATATATATTTAATGAAGCAATACTCTTGTATTAGACATTACTTTATTAAATATTAATGTGTTTTCTCAATTGAGAAATTGAACTGAAATAAAATCAAATGAGAATTAAAAAATGAAAAAATAGAAAAATAAGAAGTATAAAGTAAGAATAAAATTTTAAAAATGAAAAATAAAATTAAGAGTAAAAGTAAGAATAAAAATAAAAATAAGGCCTTTAAATTTTAATGACAAATGCAGAGTAATTATATTCTCCATAAAAAATACCCTTATATCTCCATTATCTGGATGATTTCATATTTGTCATAACCTTGTACCACCAAAAAATATTAAATTATGCAACTTTGCATGTAATACCCTTCTTAATTATACCATAGTACCTTATTATTATTTCTTCTTTATTAAAATGTGTGGAAAATAAGTATTAATCAAAAGTGAATATGTAATCAGGATCAAAAACACATTTTCCCCCTTAATACCAAAAATATTATTTTATAAAATTTATGTATATATCAGAACCCAATTAAAAATAATTATTCTTCTAGAAATATTGAGCATAAATTTCATATCGATGAGTAGCATAGATTTGACTAAAGAGAGGTGTGTACCTATTTAGGTAACCATTAAAAATAATATTATAGTTATTCAAGAATATTATCATGTGGAAAATTATTCTAAATATAAATTTGCTTTGTAAACCATTTTGATGTGTGGTTGCCCTTATCCACTATTAGTTAAATCAAGAAATAATAATTATTAAAGAAATATAGAAATATATATATGTAGATAATACCTAATTATGTATTATAATTTCCTCAGAATTAAATATATTTTTGTACCTTCACATAAAGAAACATTTTTTTTTTTTTAAACATACAAACATACGAGGCCTCTGTCACATCAATCACACTTAGCAGCTGCTGATTTACTCATCTGTCACCTTCACTCTGACATTCACAGATCTGTTCAACTCAAACATTCCACATATGAAGTTTTAGATATATATATATTTAACCCAAAATTGTTGTGTCCCAATTTATTAATGCGCATTGCCATATCAATTGAATATCTTTATATTTCTTTGAATATTCCCCAAGTACATATTATATAATATGAAAGTAAGTCACTGGAATTTCAGACACTTGAAAAAACTCTTGTCTTAGATTCTTTTTTCACTGGCTGCCCGGTCTTAAGTTACATCAGTTGAAAATAGAATGAATGGGATCCTATACTATTAGCACAAAGTTCAAAGGCCGCAGCTGTCACACGTCATGCTGTAAAGCTACTTTAATTTGCACGAACACTTCATGCACAGAAAATATTAGCAACACAAAAGAATTAATAAGTATTACATATATATTATAGTTCAACTAGATATATTGTTATTATTTTAAAATGTTATACACATAAAATCATGCAATTTTTTCACTTCCTGTGTGAATAAAGAAATAAATCCATTTTAGAGTTCTTTGATCAAATCTTGCTTTGGAATGAAAACTCTAAGGAAATATAAGAAAATAAAATTAAATATCAAATTCATACAGAAACAGAATTATTTAAATATCTTATACATATATTGGTTGGTTCTAATGTAATTCAAAATATTGCTACTTAAATTTATATATATGAAGTCCTAATTTATTAATTAATATATATATATATTTTATAAACGTATATATAAATACAATTATTCGCAATCTCTACTTAGACAAGTGTATATATATATATATATATATATATATATATATGAAATATTAGAAACTATGTAACTACAATTTTACTGTATGAGATTATAAATAAATATTGAGACATTGTATTACATTTTGATACAACATTATAATTACAGTTTTTCCTTAGCCACTCCCTAAACCAAATCTTCTGTCTCTCTCAAATATCTCCAGGAACGCCCTATTTAGGAAAGACATTTTTCTATCCTTCAAAACCTCAGAGAACTGCCTGTTCTTCTGTCCACATTCCATGACGTCACTGTGAGTTGGTCGTCTCACCTGTCTCTGTCCATCAGTTTCAGCCATTTTCCTTTTTAGAGAATCACAGTTCTGACTGAGAATTAACTCATTATGTGGAGAGATGGATCTTTGCACTGGCTGATATGGCTTATAACATATATGAAATCTTCTGCGTATTTGATAGAGTTCACTATGGGGATGACTCAGTCTAGGAGAGTTTGATATTGGCTTTTGGTAAGATTTTACCTTTCCTGGTTTTATAAATTTAGTTTGATTTATTTTCTTTTCACGATTCTCATGTTTTCTAACAAAATCCAGCATCTGCGCACATTCAAATAATGAATTTTTTGTGATGCCATAACTTGGGAAACTTAATTTAGGAATTTGAATTTTTGTACAAAAGTTGTTATCATATGTTGTACTTTTCCATTTTTGATGAGAGCTTTGTACAACCGTTCAAATATGGACATGAATGTATATGTACATTCCTTCCTTCCAATCCTTAGTTTCTGCAGATCTTTTATGTTGGGAAAATCCTTTGTGACACAATAAATCAAATATCTTAATCTGTCCGAATGATTTTCCCATCCATTAGGAGAGTCATTTTCACAGGGCATTAAATGTAAACGTCTGGACAATGTCACAGGAATCCATATTTTAAATAATTGATTCCTCTCCTCATTGGATAAATCAAACTTATCAGAGAAGCTCTCAAATGTCTCTGAATTTCTACAGGCATGGATTTTGACATCATATTTTGGCATGATTTTGTATAATTTCAGCAAATTTTTCCTCATTTTAATTTGGAGTTGAGCCTGGGTAATTCCAGAATTCTCTGATATTTTTAGTGGCTCTTGTACGTCCGTTCCTCCTACGTCACTCACGTCTCCTCCCACATCACCTAGTATGTCGGTTTCTCGTATGTCAGTCATGTCTCCTCCCATGTCAGGTTTCTGTATGTCCGTCTCTTGGTCAGATCCAGGGTCACCTTCAGTTACAGACACGTGTCTTACTTCTTGTTCATTTTCCACATTACAGTCAGAATCAGTATCACCGTCTGACACTTCTACACTATTTTCCTGCTTAGAAATCTCTAACACAAGACTATGAAAAAAATCTACCAAATGTAGAATATTTCTCAATTTCTGTTTGTGTCTATTTACCAATTTAGAAGTTAACTGTAAATTCTGCAATTCACATTCTTTGTATAAACTGAGCCACAAAACTTCTATGTCATCTCCTACATTACCTTTGAAATTAATATTACTTTGTTTAGCAAAAGAAGAAATTATATCCATATTTTGCTTACCTTAAGATTCCTTGGCTCCTCTTTATCAGCACGTCCTGTCTTCAGTTCATCTGATTCTTTTCCTGTGTGATTCTGTTCCTTGTTAGTACCTCTGCTTCCTGTCTTTCCTCAGTCTGTAGGTCCTTTCTGCTTCTCGTGACAAACTAGTGAATTTACTGACACGTGAACAACAGCTGTTCAACTCGTCAGGACTCCCCCCTTGTTCACGGAAGAAATTCACTTACTTAATTTAAAAAACAAAAAAACAGGACTGGCTGGCTCACCATTGTAAAATAATAATCTTCCTGTATTATTTTTTTCTACTGAGGACTTCTCAAAGTATCATTATCACGATATTCTTATAAAAAAATTTATCTATTTATTCTTGGATTGTCCATTAAAAAGAATCAGATTGCAGCAGGTACATACAATAATTAGTTATAAAGTAATTGTCCATTTGTTCATAATTAGCTTAATTGTTGAGATTCACCCATCTTTCCTTGGATCCTGGCTGGTAAATCATGTCTTTGTCCAGCATGTGTCCAGGCCTACTTGTCATCTGCTTCTCAGCATGAAGATTCTGTGTCTTGTGGGGTGGGCAGAGCAAGAGAGCCCCCCCTTTCTGTACCATGGGCTTTTATAGCCAGTCGTATGGACACCTGTTCTACATATGGTAGTGAACCAAAAATACACACACAAATAGCGCATGTCAACTTGACACGATGGCTGAGGCATAGAACTCATAAAAATGATTATCGATTAACATTCCAAATGAATTTCCATAATTAAACATTTAACAGAGACCGCCTGGGAATGCCAGGTGCTGTAGGCTTTTGCTTTTTCCTTCCTTCCACCAGCAGGGGGCACTCTCTTCTATGCCTTTTTTCCATTCCCTTTCACAAGTGCACACATTCATTCTCTTTTCTTTTTTTCATTTGCTTTCTCTCTTGCGCTATTTCATCTCTGCAAAATACCAGCATCCTTCTGATCACCGTGGGCCTCCAGCATTGTTGCTTCTTTACTTTTAATACTAGGCTCCTTTTCACCAGGACCAGAGTCTCCCGGGTGGCTGGAGGCAACCACCGGTAACCCCAAGCAGAAGGCCTTTGCAGGCAACACGACCCTCCCCCCTGAAGAGCAGCTCAAAGTCACTGGCAACCATCTCACCCTCTTCCTTCATTCACCCCTGGACGTCTCGCTCAGCCCCCAAGTTACGGGTCCAGCTTGCTCTTTCTGTCACATTACCGCGATGAAGGGTTTAGCCTGCAGGAGACCCTGCGCCGAGACATTTTTGAAGACACCTGATGCGGCGGGTGAATCACTGCTAAATAAACCACACCTGTAGGGACGGCACAGCCTTTGCATGGACCCCTCGGAGCCCGCCCCGTTACGGCCAGATTGGTCGCCACCAAGCGATTCTGAGAAAGGCTGGCCGGGTGATGGATTAAGCAGCGTCTACAGGCCATACCACCTTGGATACGCCTGATCTCGTCTGATCTCGGAAGCAAAGCATGGCTAGGCTCGGACAGTTCTTGGATGGGATACCTCCTGGGAACAACGGGTGCTGTAGACCATTTTGATGACGTTTTGCCTTACTGCCCAGCTCGGCTAGCATGGAACGGCGCCTTACCGGACACCGACCTTAAGTAACTTAGATGATGGAAGCCCCAAGGCCTCTGAGCCAGTTGGCAGCTAAGTACGCTACCCCGCCGCCTTCACGCAGGCCTGACACCGAGCTCCTTGCCATGGCTAGGAGTGCTTATTGACTCCGCAGCTCGCCGTGTGGAAATGATGGCATTAAAAGAACCCGGTGCCGTGAAGGGGCCAGGCTTTCAGCAGGTGCCCAGGGTAGGCTTTGGATGCCGGCCGCCTAGCGAGGGCCAGCAGAAGTAACATGTTTCTCTGCAAAGAAGCTTGTGTAACCAAGCCAGACGGCTGACAAAGAGCTAACCTCAGTTCAAGGAAGGCAAGGAAGGTGTGGAAGGAATTGGGGAGGGGGGGTGATTCCTGCTAGGGCCCTGAAATCATAAAACAGGCAGGAGAGTCTGACGCATGGTGACGGAGAGGTTGTAGGGGCAGATAGGGGGTGTTGTCACGTGCGAGCATGTGTGCATGCTGGCTTGTGTGTGAGAGTGCGCTTCCTAGGTGTGGAGCGCTGCAGACAGTCAAAGGGATTGTTCCCTTTCATTAAAAGTTAATCCCTTCCTGCAGGCTATTAGAAAGCAACTAACTGCGCTCTACTCACCCTACCCTGGTCTACCGGTGAGTCTCGTCTCTGCTCCCAGCCTGTGGCATTGGCCGTGAAGCTGACGTTCCGTCGACAGCGCTGCAGCCGATCAGTGAGCTCAGCGGCTCTGAGTGGGGCGTTGTGTCTACAAGACCTTTTAAGGAAGCCAGCAAAAAAATTGAAGAGAAGGGAAAGCACAAAAGGACCTGGTCTTGCTGAGCACTGGAAAGGGCAGCCGGCAGCCAGACTTCAAAGTAGAAAAGCAGCAAGTGAGAGGCTTGTTTTAGCCTACGGCCAAACCACCCTAAACACACCTGATCTCATCTGATCTTGGAAGCTAAGCAGGGTTGGGCCTGGTTAGTACTTGGATGGGAGACCACCTGGGAATACCAGGTGCTGTAGTCATTTGGTTTTTCCTTCCTTCCACCAGCAGGGGGCACTTTCTTCTATGCCTTTTTTCCATTCCCTTTCACAAGTGCACACATTCATTCTCTTTTCTTTTTTCATTTGCTTTCTCTCTTGCGCTATTTAATCTCTGCAAAATACCAGCATC
>NW_027370387.1:0-36263 GCF_046119375.1 Phyllobates terribilis | reverse complement strand
TCAATGAATATTGTAAATGCACAAACAGTAATATCTCCACATTGCAAGGTGCAATTCTGAAATTTTTTGCTTTTTCCTGCTAATCCTAGCATGATAAAGAAGATTCAAAGAGAGTGAGATGCCAGCTCCTTTCATTCAGTCAGTAGCTTCAAACATTTCTGGTATATGAAAAACATGTTTTTCAATGGCAAAAATCAATGAATATTGTAAATGCACAAACAGTAATATCTCCACATTGCACGGTGCAATTCTGAAATTTTTTGCTTTTTCCTGTTAATCCTAACATGATAAAGAAGATTCAAAGAGAGTGAGATGCCAGCTCCTTTCATTCAGTCAGTAGCTTCAAACATTTCTGGTATATGAAAAACATGTTTTTCAATGGCAAAAATCAATGAATATTGTAAATGCACAAACAGTAATATCTCCACATTGCACGGTGCAATTCTGAAATTTTTAGCTTTTTCCTGTTAATCCTAGCATGATAAAGAAGATTCAAAGAGAGTGAGATGCCAGCTCCTTTCATTCAGTCATTAGCTTCAAACATTTCTGGTATATGAAAAACATGTTTTTCAATGGCAAAAATCAATGAATATTGTAAATGCACAAACAGTAATATCTCCACATTGCACGGTGCAATTCTGAAATTTTTAGCTTTTTCCTGTTAATCCTAGCATGATAAAGAAGATTCAAAGAGAGTGAGATGCCAGCTCCTTTCATTCAGTCAGTAGCTTCAAACATTTCTGGTATATGAAAAACATGTTTTTCAATGGCAAAAATCAATGAATATTGTAAATGCACAAACAGTAATATCTCCACATTGCAAGGTGCAATTCTGAAATTTTTTGCTTTTTCCTGTTAATCCTAGCATGATAAAGAAGATTCAAAGAGAGTGAGATGCCAGCTCCTTTCATTCAGTCAGTAGCTTCAAACATTTCTGGTATATGAAAAACATGTTTTTCAATGGCAAAAATCAATGAATATTGTAAATGCACAAACTAATATCTCCACATTGCAAGGTGCAATTCTGAAATTTTTTGCTTTTTCCTGCTAATCCTAGCATGATAAAGAAGATTCAAAGAGAGTGAGATGCCAGCTCCTTTCATTCAGTCAGTAGCTTCAAACATTTCTGGTATATGAAAAACATGTTTTTCAATGGCAAAAATCAATGAATATTGTAAATGCACAAACAGTAATATCTCCACATTGCACGGTGCAATTCTGAAATTTTTAGCTTTTTCCTGTTAATCCTAGCATGATAAAGAAGATTCAAAGAGAGTGAGATGCCAGCTCCTTTCATTCAGTCAGTAGCTTCAAACATTTCTGGTATATGAAAAACATGTTTTTCAATGGCAAAAATCAATGAATATTGTAAATGCACAAACAGTAATATCTCCACATTGCAAGGTGCAATTCTGAAATTTTTTGCTTTTTCCTGCTAATCCTAGCATGATAAAGAAGATTCAAAGAGAGTGAGATGCCAGCTCCTTTCATTCAGTCAGTAGCTTCAAACATTTCTGGTATATGAAAAACATGTTTTTCAATGGCAAAAATCAATGAATATTGTAAATGCACAAACAGTAATATCTCCACATTGCACGGTGCAATTCTGAAATTTTTAGCTTTTTCCTGTTAATCCTAGCATGATAAAGAAGATTCAAAGAGAGTGAGATGCCAGCTCCTTTCATTCAGTCAGTAGCTTCAAACATTTCTGGTATATGAAAAACATGTTTTTCAATGGCAAAAATCAATGAATATTGTAAATGCACAAACAGTAATATCTCCACATTGCAAGGTGCAATTCTGAAATTTTTTGCTTTTTCCTGTTAATCCTAGCATGATAAAGAAGATTCAAAGAGAGTGAGATGCCAGCTCCTTTCATTCAGTCAGTAGCTTCAAACATTTCTGGTATATGAAAAACATGTTTTTCAATGGCAAAAATCAATGAATATTGTAAATGCACAAACAGTAATATCTCCACATTGCAAGGTGCAATTCTGAAATTTTTTGCTTTTTCCTGCTAATTCTAGCATGATAAAGAAGATTCAAAGAGAGTGAGATGCCAGCTCCTTTCATTCAGTCAGTAGCTTCAAACATTTCTGGTATATGAAAAACATGTTTTTCAATGGCAAAAATCAATGAATATTGTAAATGCACAAACAGTAATATCTCCACATTGCACGGTGCAATTCTGAAATTTTTAGCTTTTTCCTGTTAATCCTAGCATGATAAAGAAGATTCAAAGAGAGTGAGATGCCAGCTCCTTTCATTCAGTCAGTAGCTTCAAACATTTCTGGTATATGAAAAACATGTTTTTCAATGGCAAAAATCAATGAATATTGTAAATGCACAAACAGTAATATCTCCACATTGCAAGGTGCAATTCTGAAATTTTTTGCTTTTTCCTGTTAATCCTAGCATGATAAAGAAGATTCAAAGAGAGTGAGATGCCAGCTCCTTTCATTCAGTCAGTAGCTTCAAACATTTCTGGTATATGAAAAACATGTTTTTCAATGGCAAAAATCAATGAATATTGTAAATGCACAAACAGTAATATCTCCACATTGCACGGTGCAATTCTGAAATTTTTAGCTTTTTCCTGTTAATCCTAGCATGATAAAGAAGATTCAAAGAGAGTGAGATGCCAGCTCCTTTCATTCAGTCAGTAGCTTCAAACATTTCTGGTATATGAAAAACATGTTTTTCAATGGCAAAAATCAATGAATATTGTAAATGCACAAACAGTAATATCTCCACATTGCACGGTGCAATTCTGAAATTTTTAGCTTTTTCCTGTTAATCCTAGCATGATAAAGAAGATTCAAAGAGAGTGAGATGCCAGCTCCTTTCATTCAGTCAGTAGCTTCAAACATTTCTGGTATATGAAAAACATGTTTTTCAATGGCAAAAATCAATGAATATTGTAAATGCACAAACAGTAATATCTCCACATTGCACGGTGCAATTCTGAAATTTTTAGCTTTTTCCTGTTAATCCTAGCATGATAAAGAAGATTCAAAGAGAGTGAGATGCCAGCTCCTTTCATTCAGTCAGTAGCTTCAAACATTTCTGGTATATGAAAAACATGTTTTTCAATGGCAAAAATCAATGAATATTGTAAATGCACAAACAGTAATATCTCCACATTGCAAGGTGCAATTCTGAAATTTTTTGCTTTTTCCTGCTAATCCTAGCATGATAAAGAAGATTCAAAGAGAGTGAGATGCCAGCTCCTTTCATTCAGTCAGTAGCTTCAAACATTTCTGGTATATGAAAAACATGTTTTTCAATGGCAAAAATCAATGAATATTGTAAATGCACAAACAGTAATATCTCCACATTGCACGGTGCAATTCTGAAATTTTTTGCTTTTTCCTGTTAATCCTAACATGATAAAGAAGATTCAAAGAGAGTGAGATGCCAGCTCCTTTCATTCAGTCAGTAGCTTCAAACATTTCTGGTATATGAAAAACATGTTTTTCAATGGCAAAAATCAATGAATATTGTAAATGCACAAACAGTAATATCTCCACATTGCAAGGTGCAATTCTGAAATTTTTTGCTTTTTCCTGCTAATCCTAGCATGATAAAGAAGATTCAAAGAGAGTGAGATGCCAGCTCCTTTCATTCAGTCAGTAGCTTCAAACATTTCTGGTATATGAAAAACATGTTTTTCAATGGCAAAAATCAATGAATATTGTAAATGCACAAACAGTAATATCTCCACATTGCACGGTGCAATTCTGAAATTTTTAGCTTTTTCCTGTTAATCCTAGCATGATAAAGAAGATTCAAAGAGAGTGAGATGCCAGCTCCTTTCATTCAGTCATTAGCTTCAAACATTTCTGGTATATGAAAAACATGTTTTTCAATGGCAAAAATCAATGAATATTGTAAATGCACAAACAGTAATATCTCCACATTGCACGGTGCAATTCTGAAATTTTTTGCTTTTTCCTGTTAATCCTAACATGATAAAGAAGATTCAAAGAGAGTGAGATGCCAGCTCCTTTCATTCAGTCAGTAGCTTCAAACATTTCTGGTATATGAAAAACATGTTTTTCAATGGCAAAAATCAATGAATATTGTAAATGCACAAACAGTAATATCTCCACATTGCAAGGTGCAATTCTGAAATTTTTAGCTTTTTCCTGTTAATCCTAGCATGATAAAGAAGATTCAAAGAGAGTGAGATGCCAGCTCCTTTCATTCAGTCATTAGCTTCAAACATTTCTGGTATATGAAAAACATGTTTTTCAATGGCAAAAATCAATGAATATTGTAAATGCACAAACAGTAATATCTCCACATTGCACGGTGCAATTCTGAAATTTTTAGCTTTTTCCTGTTAATCCTAGCATGATAAAGAAGATTCAAAGAGAGTGAGATGCCAGCTCCTTTCATTCAGTCAGTAGCTTCAAACATTTCTGGTATATGAAAAACATGTTTTTCAATGGCAAAAATCAATGAATATTGTAAATGCACAAACAGTAATATCTCCACATTGCAAGGTGCAATTCTGAAATTTTTTGCTTTTTCGTGTTAATCCTAGCATGATAAAGAAGATTCAAAGAGAGTGAGATGCCAGCTCCTTTCATTCAGTCAGTAGCTTCAAACATTTCTGGTATATGAAAAACATGTTTTTCAATGGCAAAAATCAATGAATATTGTAAATGCACAAACTAATATCTCCACATTGCAAGGTGCAATTCTGAAATTTTTTGCTTTTTCCTGCTAATCCTAGCATGATAAAGAAGATTCAAAGAAAGTGAGATGCCAGCTCCTTTCATTCAGTCAGTAGCTTCAAACATTTCTGGTATATGAAAAACATGTTTTTCAATGGCAAAAATCAATGAATATTGTAAATGCACAAACAGTAATATCTCCACATTGCAAGGTGCAATTCTGAAATTTTTTGCTTTTTCCTGCTAATCCTAGCATGATAAAGAAGATTCAAAGAGAGTGAGATGCCAGCTCCTTTCATTCAGTCAGTAGCTTCAAACATTTCTGGTATATGAAAAACATGTTTTTCAATGGCAAAAATCAATGAATATTGTAAATACACAAACAGTAATATCTCCACATTGCACGGTGCAATTCTGAAATTTTTAGCTTTTTCCTGTTAATCCTAGCATGATAAAGAAGATTCAAAGAGAGTGAGATGCCAGCTCCTTTCATTCAGTCAGTAGCTTCAAACATTTCTGGTATATGAAAAACATGTTTTTCAATGGCAAAAATCAATGAATATTGTAAATGCACAAACAGTAATATCTCCACATTGCAAGGTGCAATTCTGAAATTTTTTGCTTTTTCCTGTTAATCCTAGCATGATAAAGAAGATTCAAAGAGAGTGAGATGCCAGCTCCTTTCATTCAGTCAGTAGCTTCAAACATTTCTGGTATATGAAAAACATGTTTTTCAATGGCAAAAATCAATGAATATTGTAAATGCACAAACAGTAATATCTCCACATTGCAAGGTGCAATTCTGAAATTTTTTGCTTTTTCCTGCTAATCCTAGCATGATAAAGAAGATTCAAAGAGAGTGAGATGCCAGCTCCTTTCATTCAGTCAGTAGCTTCAAACATTTCTGGTATATGAAAAACATGTTTTTCAATGGCAAAAATCAATGAATATTGTAAATGCACAAACAGTAATATCTCCACATTGCACGGTGCAATTCTGAAATTTTTAGCTTTTTCCTGTTAATCCTAGCATGATAAAGAAGATTCAAAGAGAGTGAGATGCCAGCTCCTTTCATTCAGTCATTAGCTTCAAACATTTCTGGTATATGAAAAACATGTTTTTCAATGGCAAAAATCAATGAATATTGTAAATGCACAAACAGTAATATCTCCACATTGCACGGTGCAATTCTGAAATTTTTAGCTTTTTCCTGTTAATCCTAGCATGATAAAGAAGATTCAAAGAGAGTGAGATGCCAGCTCCTTTCATTCAGTCAGTAGCTTCAAACATTTCTGGTATATGAAAAACATGTTTTTCAATGGCAAAAATCAATGAATATTGTAAATGCACAAACAGTAATATCTCCACATTGCAAGGTGCAATTCTGAAATTTTTTGCTTTTTCGTGTTAATCCTAGCATGATAAAGAAGATTCAAAGAGAGTGAGATGCCAGCTCCTTTCATTCAGTCAGTAGCTTCAAACATTTCTGGTATATGAAAAACATGTTTTTCAATGGCAAAAATCAATGAATATTGTAAATGCACAAACTAATATCTCCACATTGCAAGGTGCAATTCTGAAATTTTTTGCTTTTTCCTGCTAATCCTAGCATGATAAAGAAGATTCAAAGAAAGTGAGATGCCAGCTCCTTTCATTCAGTCAGTAGCTTCAAACATTTCTGGTATATGAAAAACATGTTTTTCAATGGCAAAAATCAATGAATATTGTAAATGCACAAACAGTAATATCTCCACATTGCAAGGTGCAATTCTGAAATTTTTTGCTTTTTCCTGCTAATCCTAGCATGATAAAGAAGATTCAAAGAGAGTGAGATGCCAGCTCCTTTCATTCAGTCAGTAGCTTCAAACATTTCTGGTATATGAAAAACATGTTTTTCAATGGCAAAAATCAATGAATATTGTAAATACACAAACAGTAATATCTCCACATTGCACGGTGCAATTCTGAAATTTTTAGCTTTTTCCTGTTAATCCTAGCATGATAAAGAAGATTCAAAGAGAGTGAGATGCCAGCTCCTTTCATTCAGTCAGTAGCTTCAAACATTTCTGGTATATGAAAAACATGTTTTTCAATGGCAAAAATCAATGAATATTGTAAATGCACAAACAGTAATATCTCCACATTGCAAGGTGCAATTCTGAAATTTTTTGCTTTTTCCTGTTAATCCTAGCATGATAAAGAAGATTCAAAGAGAGTGAGATGCCAGCTACTTTCATTCAGTCAGTAGCTTCAAACATTTCTGGTATATGAAAAACATGTTTTTCAATGGCAAAAATCAATGAATATTGTAAATGCACAAACAGTAATATCTCCACATTGCAAGGTGCAATTCTGAAATTTTTTGCTTTTTCCTGCTAATCCTAGCATGATAAAGAAGATTCAAAGAGAGTGAGATGCCAGCTCCTTTCATTCAGTCAGTAGCTTCAAACATTTCTGGTATATGAAAAACATGTTTTTCAATGGCAAAAATCAATGAATATTGTAAATGCACAAACAGTAATATCTCCACATTGCACGGTGCAATTCTGAAATTTTTAGCTTTTTCCTGTTAATCCTAGCATGATAAAGAAGATTCAAAGAGAGTGAGATGCCAGCTCCTTTCATTCAGTCAGTAGCTTCAAACAATTCTGGTATATGAAAAACATGTTTTTCAATGGCAAAAATCAATGAATATTGTAAATGCACAAACAGTAATATCTCCACATTGCACGGTGCAATTCTGAAATTTTTAGCTTTTTCCTGTTAATCCTAGCATGATAAAGAAGATTCAAAGAGAGTGAGATGCCAGCTCCTTTCATTCAGTCAGTAGCTTCAAACATTTCTGGTATATGAAAAACATGTTTTTCAATGGCAAAAATCTATGAATATTGTAAATGCACAAACAGTAATATCTCCACATTGCAAGGTGCAATTCTGAAATTTTTTGCTTTTTCCTGCTAATCCTAGCATGATAAAGAAGATTCAAAGAGAGTGAGATGCCAGCTCCTTTCATTCAGTCAGTAGCTTCAAACATTTCTGGTATATGAAAAACGTTTTTCAATGGCAAAAATCAATGAATATTGTAAATGCACAAACAGTAATATCTCCACATTGCACGGTGCAATTCTGAAATTTTTAGCTTTTTCCTGTTAATCCTAGCATGATAAAGAAGATTCAAAGAGAGTGAGATGCCAGCTCCTTTCATTCAGTCATTAGCTTCAAACATTTCTGGTATATGAAAAACATGTTTTTCAATGGCAAAAATCAATGAATATTGTAAATGCACAAACAGTAATATCTCCACATTGCACAGTGCAATTCTGAAATTTTTAGCTTTTTCCTGTTAATCCTAGCATGATAAAGAAGATTCAAAGAGAGTGAGATGCCAGCTCCTTTCATTCAGTCAGTAGCTTCAAACATTTCTGGTATATGAAAAACATGTTTTTCAATGGCAAAAATCAATGAATATTGTAAATGCACAAACAGTAATATCTCCACATTGCAAGGTGCAATTCTGAAATTTTTTGCTTTTTCCTGCTAATCCTAGCATGATAAAGAAGATTCAAAGAGAGTGAGATGCCAGCTCCTTTCATTCAGTCAGTAGCTTCAAACATTTCTGGTATATGAAAAACATGTTTTTCAATGGCAAAAATCAATGAATATTGTAAATGCACAAACAGTAATATCTCCACATTGCACGGTGCAATTCTGAAATTTTTTGCTTTTTCCTGTTAATCCTAGCATGATAAAGAAGATTCAAAGAGAGTGAGATGCCAGCTCCTTTCATTCAGTCAGTAGCTTCAAACATTTCTGGTATATGAAAAACATGTTTTTCAATGGCAAAAATCAATGAATATTGTAAATGCACAAACAGTAATATCTCCACATTGCAAGGTGCAATTCTGAAATTTTTTGCTTTTTCCTGCTAATCCTAGCATGATAAAGAAGATTCAAAGAGAGTGAGATGCCAGCTCCTTTCATTCAGTCAGTAGCTTCAAACATTTCTGGTATATGAAAAACATGTTTTTCAATGGCAAAAATCAATGAATATTGTAAATGCACAAACAGTAATATCTCCACATTGCACGGTGCAATTCTGAAATTTTTAGCTTTTTCCTGTTAATCCTAGCATGATAAAGAAGATTCAAAGAGAGTGAGATGCCAGCTCCTTTCATTCAGTCAGTAGCTTCAAACATTTCTGGTATATGAAAAACATGTTTTTCAATGGCAAAAATCAATGAATATTGTAAATGCACAAACAGTAATATCTCCACATTGCAAGGTGCAATTCTGAAATTTTTTGCTTTTTCCTGCTAATCCTAGCATGATAAAGAAGATTCAAAGAGAGTGAGATGCCAGCTCCTTTCATTCAGTCAGTAGCTTCAAACATTTCTGGTATATGAAAAACATGTTTTTCAATGGCAAAAATCAATGAATATTGTAAATGCACAAACAGTAATATCTCCACATTGCACGGTGCAATTCTGAAATTTTTTGCTTTTTCCTGTTAATCCTAGCATGATAAAGAAGATTCAAAGAGAGTGAGATGCCAGCTCCTTTCATTCAGTCAGTAGCTTCAAACATTTCTGGTATATGAAAAACATGTTTTTCAATGGCAAAAATCAATGAATATTGTAAATGCACAAACAGTAATATCTCCACATTGCAAGGTGCAATTCTGAAATTTTTTGCTTTTTCCTGCTAATCCTAGCATGATAAAGAAGATTCAAAGAGAGTGAGATGCCAGCTCCTTTCATTCAGTCAGTAGCTTCAAACATTTCTGGTATATGAAAAACATGTTTTTCAATGGCAAAAATCAATGAATATTGTAAATGCACAAACAGTAATATCTCCACATTGCACGGTGCAATTCTGAAATTTTTAGCTTTTTCCTGTTAATCCTAGCATGATAAAGAAGATTCAAAGAGAGTGAGATGCCAGCTCCTTTCATTCAGTCAGTAGCTTCAAACATTTCTGGTATATGAAAAACATGTTTTTCAATGGCAAAAATCAATGAATATTGTAAATGCACAAACAGTAATATCTCCACATTGCAAGGTGCAATTCTGAAATTTTTTGCTTTTTCCTGTTAATCCTAGCATGATAAAGAAGATTCAAAGAGAGTGAGATGCCAGCTCCTTTCATTCAGTCAGTAGCTTCAAACATTTCTGGTATATGAAAAACATGTTTTTCAATGGCAAAAATCAATGAATATTGTAAATGCACAAACAGTAATATCTCCACATTGCAAGGTGCAATTCTGAAATTTTTTGCTTTTTCCTGCTAATCCTAGCATGATAAAGAAGATTCAAAGAGAGTGAGATGCCAGCTCCTTTCATTCAGTCAGTAGCTTCAAACATTTCTGGTATATGAAAAACATGTTTTTCAATGGCAAAAATCAATGAATATTGTAAATGCACAAACAGTAATATCTCCACATTGCACGGTGCAATTCTGAAATTTTTAGCTTTTTCCTGTTAATCCTAGCATGATAAAGAAGATTCAAAGAGAGTGAGTTGCCAGCTCCTTTCATTCAGTCAGTAGCTTCAAACATTTCTGGTATATGAAAAACATGTTTTTCAATGGCAAAAATCAATGAATATTGTAAATGCACAAACAGTAATATCTCCACATTGCAAGGTGCAATTCTGAAATTTTTTGCTTTTTCGTGTTAATCCTAGCATGATAAAGAAGATTCAAAGAGAGTGAGATGCCAGCTCCTTTCATTCAGTCAGTAGCTTCAAACATTTCTGGTATATGAAAAACATGTTTTTCAATGGCAAAAATCAATGAATATTGTAAATGCACAAACTAATATCTCCACATTGCAAGGTGCAATTCTGAAATTTTTTGCTTTTTCCTGCTAATCCTAGCATGATAAAGAAGATTCAAAGAAAGTGAGATGCCAGCTCCTTTCATTCAGTCAGTAGCTTCAAACATTTCTGGTATATGAAAAACATGTTTTTCAATGGCAAAAATCAATGAATATTGTAAATGCACAAACAGTAATATCTCCACATTGCAAGGTGCAATTCTGAAATTTTTTGCTTTTTCCTGCTAATCCTAGCATGATAAAGAAGATTCAAAGAGAGTGAGATGCCAGCTCCTTTCATTCAGTCAGTAGCTTCAAACATTTCTGGTATATGAAAAACATGTTTTTCAATGGCAAAAATCAATGAATATTGTAAATGCACAAACAGTAATATCTCCACATTGCACGGTGCAATTCTGAAATTTTTAGCTTTTTCCTGTTAATCCTAGCATGATAAAGAAGATTCAAAGAGAGTGAGATGCCAGCTCCTTTCATTCAGTCAGTAGCTTCAAACATTTCTGGTATATGAAAAACATGTTTTTCAATGGCAAAAATCAATGAATATTGTAAATGCACAAACAGTAATATCTCCACATTGCAAGGTGCAATTCTGAAATTTTTTCTTTTTCCTGTTAATCCTAGCATGATAAAGAAGATTCAAAGAGAGTGAGATGCCAGCTCCTTTCATTCAGTCAGTAGCTTCAAACATTTCTGGTATATGAAAAACATGTTTTTCAATGGCAAAAATCAATGAATATTGTAAATGCACAAACAGTAATATCTCCACATTGCAAGGTGCAATTCTGAAATTTTTTGCTTTTTCCTGCTAATCCTAGCATGATAAAGAAGATTCAAAGAGAGTGAGATGCCAGCTCCTTTCATTCAGTCAGTAGCTTCAAACATTTCTGGTATATGAAAAACATGTTTTTCAATGGCAAAAATCAATGAATATTGTAAATGCACAAACAGTAATATCTCCACATTGCACGGTGCAATTCTGAAATTTTTAGCTTTTTCCTGTTAATCCTAGCATGATAAAGAAGATTCAAAGAGAGTGAGATGCCAGCTCCTTTCATTCAGTCAGTAGCTTCAAACATTTCTGGTATATGAAAAACATGTTTTTCAATGGCAAAAATCAATGAATATTGTAAATGCACAAACAGTAATATCTCCACATTGCACGGTGCAATTCTGAAATTTTTAGCTTTTTCCTGTTAATCCTAGCATGATAAAGAAGATTCAAAGAGAGTGAGATGCCAGCTCCTTTCATTCAGTCAGTAGCTTCAAACATTTCTGGTATATGAAAAACATGTTTTTCAATGGCAAAAATCAATGAATATTGTAAATGCACAAACAGTAATATCTCCACATTGCAAGGTGCAATTCTGAAATTTTTTGCTTTTTCCTGCTAATCCTAGCATGATAAAGAAGATTCAAAGAGAGTGAGATGCCAGCTCCTTTCATTCAGTCAGTAGCTTCAAACATTTCTGGTATATGAAAAACGTTTTTCAATGGCAAAAATCAATGAATATTGTAAATGCACAAACAGTAATATCTCCACATTGCACGGTGCAATTCTGAAATTTTTAGCTTTTTCCTGTTAATCCTAGCATGATAAAGAAGATTCAAAGAGAGTGAGATGCCAGCTCCTTTCATTCAGTCATTAGCTTCAAACATTTCTGGTATATGAAAAACATGTTTTTCAATGGCAAAAATCAATGAATATTGTAAATGCACAAACAGTAATATCTCCACATTGCACAGTGCAATTCTGAAATTTTTAGCTTTTTCCTGTTAATCCTAGCATGATAAAGAAGATTCAAAGAGAGTGAGATGCCAGCTCCTTTCATTCAGTCAGTAGCTTCAAACATTTCTGGTATATGAAAAACATGTTTTTCAATGGCAAAAATCAATGAATATTGTAAATGCACAAACAGTAATATCTCCACATTGCAAGGTGCAATTCTGAAATTTTTTGCTTTTTCCTGCTAATCCTAGCATGATAAAGAAGATTCAAAGAGAGTGAGATGCCAGCTCCTTTCATTCAGTCAGTAGCTTCAAACATTTCTGGTATATGAAAAACATGTTTTTCAATGGCAAAAATCAATGAATATTGTAAATGCACAAACAGTAATATCTCCACATTGCACGGTGCAATTCTGAAATTTTTTGCTTTTTCCTGTTAATCCTAGCATGATAAAGAAGATTCAAAGAGAGTGAGATGCCAGCTCCTTTCATTCAGTCAGTAGCTTCAAACATTTCTGGTATATGAAAAACATGTTTTTCAATGGCAAAAATCAATGAATATTGTAAATGCACAAACAGTAATATCTCCACATTGCAAGGTGCAATTCTGAAATTTTTTGCTTTTTCCTGCTAATCCTAGCATGATAAAGAAGATTCAAAGAGAGTGAGATGCCAGCTCCTTTCATTCAGTCAGTAGCTTCAAACATTTCTGGTATATGAAAAACATGTTTTTCAATGGCAAAAATCAATGAATATTGTAAATGCACAAACAGTAATATCTCCACATTGCACGGTGCAATTCTGAAATTTTTAGCTTTTTCCTGTTAATCCTAGCATGATAAAGAAGATTCAAAGAGAGTGAGATGCCAGCTCCTTTCATTCAGTCAGTAGCTTCAAACATTTCTGGTATATGAAAAACATGTTTTTCAATGGCAAAAATCAATGAATATTGTAAATGCACAAACAGTAATATCTCCACATTGCAAGGTGCAATTCTGAAATTTTTTGCTTTTTCCTGCTAATCCTAGCATGATAAAGAAGATTCAAAGAGAGTGAGATGCCAGCTCCTTTCATTCAGTCAGTAGCTTCAAACATTTCTGGTATATGAAAAACATGTTTTTCAATGGCAAAAATCAATGAATATTGTAAATGCACAAACAGTAATATCTCCACATTGCACGGTGCAATTCTGAAATTTTTTGCTTTTTCCTGTTAATCCTAGCATGATAAAGAAGATTCAAAGAGAGTGAGATGCCAGCTCCTTTCATTCAGTCAGTAGCTTCAAACATTTCTGGTATATGAAAAACATGTTTTTCAATGGCAAAAATCAATGAATATTGTAAATGCACAAACAGTAATATCTCCACATTGCAAGGTGCAATTCTGAAATTTTTTGCTTTTTCCTGCTAATCCTAGCATGATAAAGAAGATTCAAAGAGAGTGAGATGCCAGCTCCTTTCATTCAGTCAGTAGCTTCAAACATTTCTGGTATATGAAAAACATGTTTTTCAATGGCAAAAATCAATGAATATTGTAAATGCACAAACAGTAATATCTCCACATTGCACGGTGCAATTCTGAAATTTTTAGCTTTTTCCTGTTAATCCTAGCATGATAAAGAAGATTCAAAGAGAGTGAGATGCCAGCTCCTTTCATTCAGTCAGTAGCTTCAAACATTTCTGGTATATGAAAAACATGTTTTTCAATGGCAAAAATCAATGAATATTGTAAATGCACAAACAGTAATATCTCCACATTGCAAGGTGCAATTCTGAAATTTTTTGCTTTTTCCTGTTAATCCTAGCATGATAAAGAAGATTCAAAGAGAGTGAGATGCCAGCTCCTTTCATTCAGTCAGTAGCTTCAAACATTTCTGGTATATGAAAAACATGTTTTTCAATGGCAAAAATCAATGAATATTGTAAATGCACAAACAGTAATATCTCCACATTGCAAGGTGCAATTCTGAAATTTTTTGCTTTTTCCTGCTAATCCTAGCATGATAAAGAAGATTCAAAGAGAGTGAGATGCCAGCTCCTTTCATTCAGTCAGTAGCTTCAAACATTTCTGGTATATGAAAAACATGTTTTTCAATGGCAAAAATCAATGAATATTGTAAATGCACAAACAGTAATATCTCCACATTGCACGGTGCAATTCTGAAATTTTTAGCTTTTTCCTGTTAATCCTAGCATGATAAAGAAGATTCAAAGAGAGTGAGATGCCAGCTCCTTTCATTCAGTCAGTAGCTTCAAACATTTCTGGTATATGAAAAACATGTTTTTCAATGGCAAAAATCAATGAATATTGTAAATGCACAAACAGTAATATCTCCACATTGCAAGGTGCAATTCTGAAATTTTTTGCTTTTTCCTGCTTATCCTAGCATGATAAAGAAGATTCAAAGAGAGTGAGATGCCAGCTCCTTTCATTCAGTCAGTAGCTTCAAACATTTCTGGTATATGAAAAACATGTTTTTCAATGGCAAAAATCAATGAATATTGTAAATGCACAAACAGTAATATCTCCACATTGCACGGTGCAATTCTGAAATTTTTAGCTTTTTCCTGTTAATCCTAGCATGATAAAGAAGATTCAAAGAGAGTGAGATGCCAGCTCCTTTCATTCAGTCAGTAGCTTCAAACATTTCTGGTATATGAAAAACATGTTTTTCAATGGCAAAAATCAATGAATATTGTAAATGCACAAACAGTAATATCTCCACATTGCAAGGTGCAATTCTGAAATTTTTTGCTTTTTCCTGCTAATCCTAGCATGATAAAGAAGATTCAAAGAGAGTGAGATGCCAGCTCCTTTCATTCAGTCAGTAGCTTCAAACATTTCTGGTATATGAAAAACATGTTTTTCAATGGCAAAAATCAATGAATATTGTAAATGCACAAACAGTAATATCTCCACATTGCACGGTGCAATTCTGAAATTTTTAGCTTTTTCCTGTTAATCCTGGCATGATAAAGAAGATTCAAAGAGAGTGAGATGCCAGCTCCTTTCATTCAGTCAGTAGCTTCAAACATTTCTGGTATATGAAAAACATGTTTTTCAATGGCAAAAATCAATGAATATTGTAAATGCACAAACAGTAATATCTCCACATTGCAAGGTGCAATTCGGAAATTTTTTGCTTTTTCCTGTTAATCCTAGCATGATAAAGAAGATTCAAAGAGAGTGAGATGCCAGCTCCTTTCATTCAGTCAGTAGCTTCAAACATTTCTGGTATATGAAAAACATGTTTTTCAATGGCAAAAATCAATGAATATTGTAAATGCACAAACAGTAATATCTCCACATTGCAAGGTGCAATTCTGAAATTTTTTGCTTTTTCCTGCTAATCCTAGCATGATAAAGAAGATTCAAAGAGAGTGAGATGCCAGCTCCTTTCATTCAGTCAGTAGCTTCAAACATTTCTGGTATATGAAAAACATGTTTTTCAATGGCAAAAATCAATGAATATTGTAAATGCACAAACAGTAATATCTCCACATTGCACGGTGCAATTCTGAAATTTTTAGCTTTTTCCTGTTAATCCTAGCATGATAAAGAAGATTCAAAGAGAGTGAGATGCCAGCTCCTTTCATTCAGTCAGTAGCTTCAAACATTTCTGGTATATGAAAAACATGTTTTTCAATGGCAAAAATCAATGAATATTGTAAATGCACAAACAGTAATATCTCCACATTGCAAGGTGCAATTCTGAAATTTTTTGCTTTTTCCTGCTAATCCTAGCATGATAAAGAAGATTCAAAGAGAGTGAGATGCCAGCTCCTTTCATTCAGTCAGTAGCTTCAAACATTTCTGGTATATGAAAAACATGTTTTTCAATGGCAAAAATCAATGAATATTGTAAATGCACAAACAGTAATATCTCCACATTGCACGGTGCAATTCTGAAATTTTTAGCTTTTTCCTGTTAATCCTAGCATGATAAAGAAGATTCAAAGAGAGTGAGATGCCAGCTCCTTTCATTCAGTCAGTAGCTTCAAACATTTCTGGTATATGAAAAACATGTTTTTCAATGGCAAAAATCAATGAATATTGTAAATGCACAAACAGTAATATCTCCACATTGCAAGGTGCAATTCTGAAATTTTTTGCTTTTTCCTGCTAATCCTAGCATGATAAAGAAGATTCAAAGAGAGTGAGATGCCAGCTCCTTTCATTCAGTCAGTAGCTTCAAACATTTCTGGTATATGAAAAACATGTTTTTCAATGGCAAAAATCAATGAATATTGTAAATGCACAAACAGTAATATCTCCACATTGCACGGTGCAATTCTGAAATTTTTTGCTTTTTCCTGTTAATCCTAGCATGATAAAGAAGATTCAAAGAGAGTGAGATGCCAGCTCCTTTCATTCAGTCAGTAGCTTCAAACATTTCTGGTATATGAAAAACATGTTTTTCAATGGCAAAAATCAATGAATATTGTAAATGCACAAACAGTAATATCTCCACATTGCAAGGTGCAATTCTGAAATTTTTTGCTTTTTCCTGCTAATCCTAGCATGATAAAGAAGATTCAAAGAGAGTGAGATGCCAGCTCCTTTCATTCAGTCAGTAGCTTCAAACATTTCTGGTATATGAAAAACATGTTTTTCAATGGCAAAAATCAATGAATATTGTAAATGCACAAACAGTAATATCTCCACATTGCACGGTGCAATTCTGAAATTTTTAGCTTTTTCCTGTTAATCCTAGCATGATAAAGAAGATTCAAAGAGAGTGAGATGCCAGCTCCTTTCATTCAGTCAGTAGCTTCAAACATTTCTGGTATATGAAAAACATGTTTTTCAATGGCAAAAATCAACGAATATTGTAAATGCACAAACAGTAATATCTCCACATTGCAAGGTGCAATTCTGAAATTTTTTGCTTTTTCCTGTTAATCCTAGCATGATAAAGAAGATTCAAAGAGAGTGAGATGCCAGCTCCTTTCATTCAGTCAGTAGCTTCAAACATTTCTGGTATATGAAAAACATGTTTTTCAATGGCAAAAATCAATGAATATTGTAAATGCACAAACAGTAATATCTCCACATTGCAAGGTGCAATTCTGAAATTTTTTGCTTTTTCCTGCTAATCCTAGCATGATAAAGAAGATTCAAAGAGAGTGAGATGCCAGCTCCTTTCATTCAGTCAGTAGCTTCAAACATTTCTGGTATATGAAAAACATGTTTTTCAATGGCAAAAATCAATGAATATTGTAAATGCACAAACAGTAATATCTCCACATTGCACGGTGCAATTCTGAAATTTTTAGCTTTTTCCTGTTAATCCTAGCATGATAAAGAAGATTCAAAGAGAGTGAGATGCCAGCTCCTTTCATTCAGTCAGTAGCTTCAAACATTTCTGGTATATGAAAAACATGTTTTTCAATGGCAAAAATCAATGAATATTGTAAATGCACAAACAGTAATATCTCCACATTGCAAGGTGCAATTCTGAAATTTTTTGCTTTTTCCTGCTAATCCTAGCATGATAAAGAAGATTCAAAGAGAGTGAGATGCCAGCTCCTTTCATTCAGTCAGTAGCTTCAAACATTTCTGGTATATGAAAAACATGTTTTTCAATGGCAAAAATCAATGAATATTGTAAATGCACAAACAGTAATATCTCCACATTGCACGGTGCAATTCTGAAATTTTTAGCTTTTTCCTGTTAATCCTAGCATGATAAAGAAGATTCAAAGAGAGTGAGATGCCAGCTCCTTTCATTCAGTCAGTAGCTTCAAACATTTCTGGTATATGAAAAACATGTTTTTCAATGGCAAAAATCAATGAATATTGTAAATGCACAAACAGTAATATCTCCACATTGCAAGGTGCAATTCTGAAATTTTTTGCTTTTTCCTGTTAATCCTAGCATGATAAAGAAGATTCAAAGAGAGTGAGATGCCAGCTCCTTTCATTCAGTCAGTAGCTTCAAACATTTCTGGTATATGAAAAACATGTTTTTCAATGGCAAAAATCAATGAATATTGTAAATGCACAAACAGTAATATCTCCACATTGCAAGGTGCAATTCTGAAATTTTTTGCTTTTTCCTGCTAATCCTAGCATGATAAAGAAGATTCAAAGAGAGTGAGATGCCAGCTCCTTTCATTCAGTCAGTAGCTTCAAACATTTCTGGTATATGAAAAACATGTTTTTCAATGGCAAAAATCAATGAATATTGTAAATGCACAAACAGTAATATCTCCACATTGCACGGTGCAATTCTGAAATTTTTAGCTTTTTCCTGTTAATCCTAGCATGATAAAGAAGATTCAAAGAGAGTGAGATGCCAGCTCCTTTCATTCAGTCAGTAGCTTCAAACATTTCTGGTATATGAAAAACATGTTTTTCAATGGCAAAAATCAATGAATATTGTAAATGCACAAACAGTAATATCTCCACATTGCAAGGTGCAATTCTGAAATTTTTTGCTTTTTCCTGCTAATCCTAGCATGATAAAGAAGATTCAAAGAGAGTGAGATGCCAGCTCCTTTCATTCAGTCAGTAGCTTCAAACATTTCTGGTATATGAAAAACATGTTTTTCAATGGCAAAAATCAATGAATATTGTAAATGCACAAACAGTAATATCTCCACATTGCACGGTGCAATTCTGAAATTTTTAGCTTTTTCCTGTTAATCCTAGCATGATAAAGAAGATTCAAAGAGAGTGAGATGCCAGCTCCTTTCATTCAGTCAGTAGCTTCAAACATTTCTGGTATATGAAAAACATGTTTTTCAATGGCAAAAATCAATGAATATTGTAAATGCACAAACAGTAATATCTCCACATTGCAAGGTGCAATTCTGAAATTTTTTGCTTTTTCCTGTTAATCCTAGCATGATAAAGAAGATTCAAAGAGAGTGAGATGCCAGCTCCTTTCATTCAGTCAGTAGCTTCAAACATTTCTGGTATATGAAAAACATGTTTTTCAATGGCAAAAATCAATGAATATTGTAAATGCACAAACAGTAATATCTCCACATTGCACGGTGCAATTCTGAAATTTTTAGCTTTTTCCTGTTAATCCTAGCATGATAAAGAAGATTCAAAGAGAGTGAGATGCCAGCTCCTTTCATTCAGTCAGTAGCTTCAAACATTTCTGGTATATGAAAAACATGTTTTTCAATGGCAAAAATCAATGAATATTGTAAATGCACAAACAGTAATATCTCCACATTGCACGGTGCAATTCTGAAATTTTTAGCTTTTTCCTGTTAATCCTAGCATGATAAAGAAGATTCAAAGAGAGTGAGATGCCAGCTCCTTTCATTCAGTCAGTAGCTTCAAACATTTCTGGTATATGAAAAACATGTTTTTCAATGGCAAAAATCAATGAATATTGTAAATGCACAAACAGTAATATCTCCACATTGCAAGGTGCAATTCTGAAATTTTTTGCTTTTTCCTGTTAATCCTAGCATGATAAAGAAGATTCAAAGAGAGTGAGATGCCAGCTCCTTTCATTCAGTCAGTAGCTTCAAACATTTCTGGTATATGAAAAACATGTTTTTCAATGGCAAAAATCAATGAATATTGTAAATGCACAAACAGTAATATCTCCACATTGCAAGGTGCAATTCTGAAATTTTTTGCTTTTTCCTGCTAATCCTAGCATGATAAAGAAGATTCAAAGAGAGTGAGATGCCAGCTCCTTTCATTCAGTCAGTAGCTTCAAACATTTCTGGTATATGAAAAACATGTTTTTCAATGGCAAAAATCAATGAATATTGTAAATGCACAAACAGTAATATCTCCACATTGCACGGTGCAATTCTGAAATTTTTAGCTTTTTCCTGTTAATCCTAGCATGATAAAGAAGATTCAAAGAGAGTGAGATGCCAGCTCCTTTCATTCAGTCAGTAGCTTCAAACATTTCTGGTATATGAAAAACATGTTTTTCAATGGCAAAAATCAATGAATATTGTAAATGCACAAACAGTAATATCTCCACATTGCAAGGTGCAATTCTGAAATTTTTTGCTTTTTCCTGCTAATCCTAGCATGATAAAGAAGATTCAAAGAGAGTGAGATGCCAGCTCCTTTCATTCAGTCAGTAGCTTCAAACATTTCTGGTATATGAAAAACATGTTTTTCAATGGCAAAAATCAATGAATATTGTAAATGCACAAACAGTAATATCTCCACATTGCACGGT
Organism: Phyllobates terribilis; assembly: GCF_046119375.1. Taxonomy (NCBI): domain Eukaryota; kingdom Metazoa; phylum Chordata; class Amphibia; order Anura; family Dendrobatidae; genus Phyllobates; species Phyllobates terribilis. Next base: position 15,856 of record NW_027370387.1, on the reverse strand, counting down.
GCAATTCTGAAATTTTTAGCTTTTTCCTGTTAATCCTAGCATGATAAAGAAGATTCAAAGAGAGTGAGATGCCAGCTCCTTTCATTCAGTCAGTAGCTTCAAACATTTCTGGTATATGAAAAACATGTTTTTCAATGGCAAAAATCAATGAATATTGTAAATGCACAAACAGTAATATCTCCACATTGCAAGGTGCAATTCTGAAATTTTTTGCTTTTTCCTGTTAATCCTAGCATGATAAAGAAGATTCAAAGAGAGTGAGATGCCAGCTCCTTTCATTCAGTCAGTAGCTTCAAACATTTCTGGTATATGAAAAACATGTTTTTCAATGGCAAAAATCAATGAATATTGTAAATGCACAAACAGTAATATCTCCACATTGCACGGTGCAATTCTGAAATTTTTAGCTTTTTCCTGTTAATCCTAGCATGATAAAGAAGATTCAAAGAGAGTGAGATGCCAGCTCCTTTCATTCAGTCAGTAGCTTCAAACATTTCTGGTATATGAAAAACATGTTTTTCAATGGCAAAAATCAATGAATATTGTAAATGCACAAACAGTAATATCTCCACATTGCAAGGTGCAATTCTGAAATTTTTTGCTTTTTCCTGCTAATCCTAGCATGATAAAGAAGATTCAAAGAGAGTGAGATGCCAGCTCCTTTCATTCAGTCAGTAGCTTCAAACATTTCTGGTATATGAAAAACATGTTTTTCAATGGCAAAAATCAATGAATATTGTAAATGCACAAACAGTAATATCTCCACATTGCACGGTGCAATTCTGAAATTTTTAGCTTTTTCCTGTTAATCCTAGCATGATAAAGAAGATTCAAAGAGAGTGAGATGCCAGCTCCTTTCATTCAGTCAGTAGCTTCAAACATTTCTGGTATATGAAAAACATGTTTTTCAATGGCAAAAATCAATGAATATTGTAAATGCACAAACAGTAATATCTCCACATTGCAAGGTGCAATTCTGAATTTTTTTGCTTTTTCCTGCTAATCCTAGCATGATAAAGAAGATTCAAAGAGAGTGAGATGCCAGCTCCTTTCATTCAGTCAGTAGCTTCAAACATTTCTGGTATATGAAAAACGTTTTTCAATGGCAAAAATCAATGAATATTGTAAATGCACAAACAGTAATATCTCCACATTGCACGGTGCAATTCTGAAATTTTTAGCTTTTTCCTGTTAATCCTAGCATGATAAAGAAGATTCAAAGAGAGTGAGATGCCAGCTCCTTTCATTCAGTCATTAGCTTCAAACATTTCTGGTATATGAAAAACATGTTTTTCAATGGCAAAAATCAATGAATATTGTAAATGCACAAACAGTAATATCTCCACATTGCACGGTGCAATTCTGAAATTTTTAGCTTTTTCCTGTTAATCCTAGCATGATAAAGAAGATTCAAAGAGAGTGAGATGCCAGCTCCTTTCATTCAGTCAGTAGCTTCAAACATTTCTGGTATATGAAAAACATGTTTTTCAATGGCAAAAATCAATGAATATTGTAAATGCACAAACAGTAATATCTCCACATTGCAAGGTGCAATTCTGAAATTTTTTGCTTTTTCCTGCTAATCCTAGCATGATAAAGAAGATTCAAAGAGAGTGAGATGCCAGCTCCTTTCATTCAGTCAGTAGCTTCAAACATTTCTGGTATATGAAAAACATGTTTTTCAATGGCAAAAATCAATGAATATTGTAAATGCACAAACAGTAATATCTCCACATTGCACGGTGCAATTCTGAAATTTTTAGCTTTTTCCTGTTAATCCTAGCATGATAAAGAAGATTCAAAGAGAGTGAGATGCCAGCTCCTTTCATTCAGTCATTAGCTTCAAACATTTCTGGTATATGAAAAACATGTTTTTCAATGGCAAAAATCAATGAATATTGTAAATGCACAAACAGTAATATCTCCACATTGCACGGTGCAATTCTGAAATTTTTAGCTTTTTCCTGTTAATCCTAGCATGATAAAGAAGATTCAAAGAGAGTGAGATGCCAGCTCCTTTCATTCAGTCAGTAGCTTCAAACATTTCTGGTATATGAAAAACATGTTTTTCAATGGCAAAAATCAATGAATATTGTAAATGCACAAACAGTAATATCTCCACATTGCAAGGTGCAATTCTGAAATTTTTTGCTTTTTCCTGTTAATCCTAGCATGATGAAGAAGATTCAAAGAGAGTGAGATGCCAGCTCCTTTCATTCAGTCAGTAGCTTCAAACATTTCTGGTATATGAAAAACATGTTTTTCAATGGCAAAAATCAATGAATATTGTAAATGCACAAACAGTAATATCTCCACATTGCACGGTGCAATTCTGAAATTTTTAGCTTTTTCCTGTTAATCCTAGCATGATAAAGAAGATTCAAAGAGAGTGAGATGCCAGCTCCTTTCATTCAGTCAGTAGCTTCAAACATTTCTGGTATATGAAAAACATGTTTTTCAATGGCAAAAATCAATGAATATTGTAAATGCACAAACAGTAATATCTCCACATTGCACGGTGCAATTCTGACATTTTTAGCTTTTTCCTGTTAATCCTAGCATGATAAAGAAGATTCAAAGAGAGTGAGATGCCAGCTCCTTTCATTCAGTCAGTAGCTTCAAACATTTCTGGTATATGAAAAACATGTTTTTCAATGGCAAAAATCAATGAATATTGTAAATTCACAAACAGTAATATCTCCACATTGCACGGTGCAATTCTGAAATTTTTAGCTTTTTCCTGTTAATCCTAGCATGATAAAGAAGATTCAAAGAGAGTGAGATGCCAGCTCCTTTCATTCAGTCAGTAGCTTCAAACATTTCTGGTATATGAAAAACATGTTTTTCAATGGCAAAAATCAATGAATATTGTAAATGCACAAACAGTAATATCTCCACATTGCAAGGTGCAATTCTGAAATTTTTTGCTTTTTCCTGCTAATCCTAGCATGATAAAGAAGATTCAAAGAGAGTGAGATGCCAGCTCCTTTCATTCAGTCAGTAGCTTCAAACATTTCTGGTATATGAAAAACATGTTTTTCAATGGCAAAAATCAATGAATATTGTAAATGCACAAACAGTAATATCTCCACATTGCACGGTGCAATTCTGAAATTTTTTGCTTTTTCCTGTTAATCCTAACATGATAAAGAAGATTCAAAGAGAGTGAGATGCCAGCTCCTTTCATTCAGTCAGTAGCTTCAAACATTTCTGGTATATGAAAAACATGTTTTTCAATGGCAAAAATCAATGAATATTGTAAATGCACAAACAGTAATATCTCCACATTGCAAGGTGCAATTCTGAAATTTTTTGCTTTTTCCTGCTAATCCTAGCATGATAAAGAAGATTCAAAGAGAGTGAGATGCCAGCTCCTTTCATTCAGTCAGTAGCTTCAAACATTTCTGGTATATGAAAAACATGTTTTTCAATGGCAAAAATCAATGAATATTGTAAATGCACAAACTAATATCTCCACATTGCAAGGTGCAATTCTGAAATTTTTTGCTTTTTCCTGCTAATCCTAGCATGATAAAGAAGATTCAAAGAGAGTGAGATGCCAGCTCCTTTCATTCAGTCAGTAGCTTCAAACATTTCTGGTATATGAAAAACATGTTTTTCAATGGCAAAAATCAATGAATATTGTAAATGCACAAACAGTAATATCTCCACATTGCACGGTGCAATTCTGAAATTTTTAGCTTTTTCCTGTTAATCCTAGCATGATAAAGAAGATTCAAAGAGAGTGAGATGCCAGCTCCTTTCATTCAGTCAGTAGCTTCAAACATTTCTGGTATATGAAAAACATGTTTTTCAATGGCAAAAATCAATGAATATTGTAAATGCACAAACAGTAATATCTCCACATTGCAAGGTGCAATTCTGAAATTTTTTGCTTTTTCCTGCTAATCCTAGCATGATAAAGAAGATTCAAAGAGAGTGAGATGCCAGCTCCTTTCATTCAGTCAGTAGCTTCAAACATTTCTGGTATATGAAAAACATGTTTTTCAATGGCAAAAATCAATGAATATTGTAAATGCACAAACAGTAATATCTCCACATTGCACGGTGCAATTCTGAAATTTTTAGCTTTTTCCTGTTAATCCTAGCATGATAAAGAAGATTCAAAGAGAGTGAGATGCCAGCTCCTTTCATTCAGTCAGTAGCTTCAAACATTTCTGGTATATGAAAAACATGTTTTTCAATGGCAAAAATCAATGAATATTGTAAATGCACAAACAGTAATATCTCCACATTGCAAGGTGCAATTCTGAAATTTTTTGCTTTTTCCTGTTAATCCTAGCATGATAAAGAAGATTCAAAGAGAGTGAGATGCCAGCTCCTTTCATTCAGTCAGTAGCTTCAAACATTTCTGGTATATGAAAAACATGTTTTTCAATGGCAAAAATCAATGAATATTGTAAATGCACAAACAGTAATATCTCCACATTGCAAGGTGCAATTCTGAAATTTTTTGCTTTTTCCTGCTAATCCTAGCATGATAAAGAAGATTCAAAGAGAGTGAGATGCCAGCTCCTTTCATTCAGTCAGTAGCTTCAAACATTTCTGGTATATGAAAAACATGTTTTTCAATGGCAAAAATCAATGAATATTGTAAATGCACAAACAGTAATATCTCCACATTGCACGGTGCAATTCTGAAATTTTTAGCTTTTTCCTGTTAATCCTAGCATGATAAAGAAGATTCAAAGAGAGTGAGATGCCAGCTCCTTTCATTCAGTCAGTAGCTTCAAACATTTCTGGTATATGAAAAACATGTTTTTCAATGGCAAAAATCAATGAATATTGTAAATGCACAAACAGTAATATCTCCACATTGCAAGGTGCAATTCTGAAATTTTTTGCTTTTTCCTGCTAATCCTAGCATGATAAAGAAGATTCAAAGAGAGTGAGATGCCAGCTCCTTTCATTCAGTCAGTAGCTTCAAACATTTCTGGTATATGAAAAACATGTTTTTCAATGGCAAAAATCAATGAATATTGTAAATGCACAAACAGTAATATCTCCACATTGCACGGTGCAATTCTGAAATTTTTAGCTTTTTCCTGTTAATCCTAGCATGATAAAGAAGATTCAAAGAGAGTGAGATGCCAGCTCCTTTCATTCAGTCAGTAGCTTCAAACATTTCTGGTATATGAAAAACATGTTTTTCAATGGCAAAAATCAATGAATATTGTAAATGCACAAACAGTAATATCTCCACATTGCAAGGTGCAATTCTGAAATTTTTTGCTTTTTCCTGTTAATCCTAGCATGATAAAGAAGATTCAAAGAGAGTGAGATGCCAGCTCCTTTCATTCAGTCAGTAGCTTCAAACATTTCTGGTATATGAAAAACATGTTTTTCAATGGCAAAAATCAATGAATATTGTAAATGCACAAACAGTAATATCTCCACATTGCACGGTGCAATTCTGAAATTTTTAGCTTTTTCCTGTTAATCCTAGCATGATAAAGAAGATTCAAAGAGAGTGAGATGCCAGCTCCTTTCATTCAGTCAGTAGCTTCAAACATTTCTGGTATATGAAAAACATGTTTTTCAATGGCAAAAATCAATGAATATTGTAAATGCACAAACAGTAATATCTCCACATTGCAAGGTGCAATTCTGAAATTTTTTGCTTTTTCCTGCTAATCCTAGCATGATAAAGAAGATTCAAAGAGAGTGAGATGCCAGCTCCTTTCATTCAGTCAGTAGCTTCAAACATTTCTGGTATATGAAAAACATGTTTTTCAATGGCAAAAATCAATGAATATTGTAAATGCACAAACAGTAATATCTCCACATTGCACGGTGCAATTCTGAAATTTTTAGCTTTTTCCTGTTAATCCTAGCATGATAAAGAAGATTCAAAGAGAGTGAGATGCCAGCTCCTTTCATTCAGTCAGTAGCTTCAAACATTTCTGGTATATGAAAAACATGTTTTTCAATGGCAAAAATCAATGAATATTGTAAATGCACAAACAGTAATATCTCCACATTGCAAGGTGCAATTCTGAAATTTTTTACTTTTTCCTGCTAATCCTAGCATGATAAAGAAGATTCAAAGAGAGTGAGATGCCAGCTCCTTTCATTCAGTCAGTAGCTTCAAACATTTCTGGTATATGAAAAACGTTTTTCAATGGCAAAAATCAATGAATATTGTAAATGCACAAACAGTAATATCTCCACATTGCACGGTGCAATTCTGAAATTTTTAGCTTTTTCCTGTTAATCCAAGCATGATAAAGAAGATTCAAAGAGAGTGAGATGCCAGCTCCTTTCATTCAGTCATTAGCTTCAAACATTTCTGGTATATGAAAAACATGTTTTTCAATGGCAAAAATCAATGAATATTGTAAATGCACAAACAGTAATATCTCCACATTGCACGGTGCAATTCTGAAATTTTTAGCTTTTTCCTGTTAATCCTAGCATGATAAAGAAGATTCAAAGAGAGTGAGATGCCAGCTCCTTTCATTCAGTCAGTAGCTTCAAACATTTCTGGTATATGAAAAACATGTTTTTCAATGGCAAAAATCAATGAATATTGTAAATGCACAAACAGTAATATCTCCACATTGCAAGGTGCAATTCTGAAATTTTTTGCTTTTTCCTGTTAATCCTAGCATGATGAAGAAGATTCAAAGAGAGTGAGATGCCAGCTCCTTTCATTCAGTCAGTAGCTTCAAACATTTCTGGTATATGAAAAACATGTGTTTCAATGGCAAAAATCAATGAATATTGTAAATGCACAAACAGTAATATCTCCACATTGCACGGTGCAATTCTGAAATTTTTAGCTTTTTCCTGTTAATCCTAGCATGATAAAGAAGATTCAAAGAGAGTGAGATGCCAGCTCCTTTCATTCAGTCAGTAGCTTCAAACATTTCTGGTATATGAAAAACATGTTTTTCAATGGCAAAAATCAATGAATATTGTAAATGCACAAACAGTAATATCTCCACATTGCACGGTGCAATTCTGAAATTTTTAGCTTTTTCCTGTTAATCCTAGCATGATAAAGAAGATTCAAAGAGAGTGAGATGCCAGCTCCTTTCATTCAGTCAGTAGCTTCAAACATTTCTGGTATATGAAAAACATGTTTTTCAATGGCAAAAATCAATGAATATTGTAAATGCACAAACAGTAATATCTCCACATTGCACGGTGCAATTCTGAAATTTTTAGCTTTTTCCTGTTAATCCTAGCATGATAAAGAAGATTCAAAGAGAGTGAGATGCCAGCTCCTTTCATTCAGTCAGTAGCTTCAAACATTTCTGGTATATGAAAAACATGTTTTTCAATGGCAAAAATCAATGAATATTGTAAATGCACAAACAGTAATATCTCCACATTGCAAGGTGCAATTCTGAAATTTTTTGCTTTTTCCTGCTAATCCTAGCATGATAAAGAAGATTCAAAGAGAGTGAGATGCCAGCTCCTTTCATTCAGTCAGTAGCTTCAAACATTTCTGGTATATGAAAAACATGTTTTTCAATGGCAAAAATCAATGAATATTGTAAATACACAAACAGTAATATCTCCACATTGCACGGTGCAATTCTGAAATTTTTTGCTTTTTCCTGTTAATCCTAACATGATAAAGAAGATTCAAAGAGAGTGAGATGCCAGCTCCTTTCATTCAGTCAGTAGCTTCAAACATTTCTGGTATATGAAAAACATGTTTTTCAATGGCAAAAATCAATGAATATTGTAAATGCACAAACAGTAATATCTCCACATTGCAAGGTGCAATTCTGAAATTTTTTGCTTTTTCCTGCTAATCCTAGCATGATAAAGAAGATTCAAAGAGAGTGAGATGCCAGCTCCTTTCATTCAGTCAGTAGCTTCAAACATTTCTGGTATATGAAAAACATGTTTTTCAATGGCAAAAATCAATGAATATTGTAAATGCACAAACAGTAATATCTCCACATTGCACGGTGCAATTCTGAAATTTTTAGCTTTTTCCTGTTAATCCTAGCATGATAAAGAAGATTCAAAGAGAGTGAGATGCCAGCTCCTTTCATTCAGTCAGTAGCTTCAAACATTTCTGGTATATGAAAAACATGTTATTCAATGGCAAAAATCAATGAATATTGTAAATGCACAAACAGTAATATCTCCACATTGCAAGGTGCAATTCTGAAATTTTTTGCTTTTTCCTGTTAATCCTAGCATGATAAAGAAGATTCAAAGAGAGTGAGATGCCAGCTCCTTTCATTCAGTCAGTAGCTTCAAACATTTCTGGTATATGAAAAACATGTTTTTCAATGGCAAAAATCAATGAATATTGTAAATGCACAAACTAATATCTCCACATTGCAAGGTGCAATTCTGAAATTTTTTGCTTTTTCCTGCTAATCCTAGCATGATAAAGAAGATTCAAAGAGAGTGAGATGCCAGCTCCTTTCATTCAGTCAGTAGCTTCAAACATTTCTGGTATATGAAAAACATGTTTTTCAATGGCAAAAATCAATGAATATTGTAAATGCACAAACAGTAATATCTCCACATTGCACGGTGCAATTCTGAAATTTTTAGCTTTTTCCTGATAATCCTAGCATGATAAAGAAGATTCAAAGAGAGTGAGATGCCAGCTCCTTTCATTCAGTCAGTAGCTTCAAACATTTCTGGTATATGAAAAACATGTTTTTCAATGGCAAAAATCAATGAATATTGTAAATGCACAAACAGTAATATCTCCACATTGCAAGGTGCAATTCTGAAATTTTTTGCTTTTTCCTGCTAATCCTAGCATGATAAAGAAGATTCAAAGAGAGTGAGATGCCAGCTCCTTTCATTCAGTCAGTAGCTTCAAACATTTCTGGTATATGAAAAACATGTTTTTCAATGGCAAAAATCAATGAATATTGTAAATGCACAAACAGTAATATCTCCACATTGCACGGTGCAATTCTGAAATTTTTAGCTTTTTCCTGTTAATCCTAGCATGATAAAGAAGATTCAAAGAGAGTGAGATGCCAGCTCCTTTCATTCAGTCAGTAGCTTCAAACATTTCTGGTATATGAAAAACATGTTTTTCAATGGCAAAAATCAATGAATATTGTAAATGCACAAACAGTAATATCTCCACATTGCAAGGTGCAATTCTGAAATTTTTTGCTTTTTCCTGTTAATCCTAGCATGATAAAGAAGATTCAAAGAGAGTGAGATGCCAGCTCCTTTCATTCAGTCAGTAGCTTCAAACATTTCTGGTATATGAAAAACATGTTTTTCAATGGCAAAAATCAATGAATATTGTAAATGCACAAACAGTAATATCTCCACATTGCAAGGTGCAATTCTGAAATTTTTTGCTTTTTCCTGCTAATCCTAGCATGATAAAGAAGATTCAAAGAGAGTGAGATGCCAGCTCCTTTCATTCAGTCAGTAGCTTCAAACATTTCTGGTATATGAAAAACATGTTTTTCAATGGCAAAAATCAATGAATATTGTAAATGCACAAACAGTAATATCTCCACATTGCACGGTGCAATTCTGAAATTTTTAGCTTTTTCCTGTTAATCCTAGCATGATAAAGAAGATTCAAAGAGAGTGAGATGCCAGCTCCTTTCATTCAGTCAGTAGCTTCAAACATTTCTGGTATATGAAAAACATGTTTTTCAATGGCAAAAATCAATGAATATTGTAAATGCACAAACAGTAATATCTCCACATTGCACGGTGCAATTCTGAAATTTTTAGCTTTTTCCTGTTAATCCTAGCATGATAAAGAAGATTCAAAGAGAGTGAGATGCCAGCTCCTTTCATTCAGTCAGTAGCTTCAAACATTTCTGGTATATGAAAAACATGTTTTTCAATGGCAAAAATCAATGAATATTGTAAATGCACAAACAGTAATATCTCCACATTGCAAGGTGCAATTCTGAAATTTTTTGCTTTTTCCTGCTAATCCTAGCATGATAAAGAAGATTCAAAGAGAGTGAGATGCCAGCTCCTTTCATTCAGTCAGTAGCTTCAAACATTTCTGGTATATGAAAAACGTTTTTCAATGGCAAAAATCAATGAATATTGTAAATGCACAAACAGTAATATCTCCACATTGCAAGGTGCAATTCTGAAATTTTTAGCTTTTTCCTGTTAATCCTAGCATGATAAAGAAGATTCAAAGAGAGTGAGATGCCAGCTCCTTTCATTCAGTCATTAGCTTCAAACATTTCTGGTATATGAAAAACATGTTTTTCAATGGCAAAAATCAATGAATATTGTAAATGCACAAACAGTAATATCTCCACATTGCACGGTGCAATTCTGAAATTTTTAGCTTTTTCCTGTTAATCCTAGCATGATAAAGAAGATTCAAAGAGAGTGAGATGCCAGCTCCTTTCATTCAGTCAGTAGCTTCAAACATTTCTGGTATATGAAAAACATGTTTTTCAATGGCAAAAATCAATGAATATTGTAAATGCACAAACAGTAATATCTCTACATTGCAAGGTGCAATTCTGAAATTTTTTGCTTTTTCCTGTTAATCCTAGCATGATAAAGAAGATTCAAAGAGAGTGAGATGCCAGCTCCTTTCATTCAGTCAGTAGCTTCAAACATTTCTGGTATATGAAAAACATGTTTTTCAATGGCAAAAATCAATGAATATTGTAAATGCACAAACAGTAATATCTCCACATTACAAGGTGCAATTCTGAAATTTTTTGCTTTTTCCTGCTAATCCTAGCATGATAAAGAAGATTCAAAGAGAGTGAGATGCCAGCTCCTTTCATTCAGTCAGTAGCTTCAAACATTTCTGGTATATGAAAAACATGTTTTTCAATGGCAAAAATCAATGAATATTGTAAATGCACAAACAGTAATATCTCCACATTGCACAGTGCAATTCTGAAATTTTTAGCTTTTTCCTGTTAATACTAGCATGATAAAGAAGATTCAAAGAGAGTGAGATGCCAGCTCCTTTCATTCAGTCAGTAGCTTCAAACATTTCTGGTATATGAAAAACATGTTTTTCAATGGCAAAAATCAATGAATATTGTAAATGCACAAACAGTAATATCTCCACATTGCAAGGTGCAATTCTGAAATTTTTTGCTTTTTCCTGCTAATCCTAGCATGATAAAGAAGATTCAAAGAGAGTGAGATGCCAGCTCCTTTCATTCAGTCAGTAGCTTCAAACATTTCTGGTATATGAAAAACATGTTTTTCAATGGCAAAAATCAATGAATATTGTAAATGCACAAACAGTAATATCTCCACATTGCACGGTGCAATTCTGAAATTTTTTGCTTTTTCCTGTTAATCCTAGCATGATAAAGAAGATTCAAAGAGAGTGAGATGCCAGCTCCTTTCATTCAGTCAGTAGCTTCAAACATTTCTGGTATATGAAAAACATGTTTTTCAATGGCAAAAATCAATGAATATTGTAAATGCACAAACAGTAATATCTCCACATTGCAAGGTGCAATTCTGAAATTTTTTGCTTTTTCCTGCTAATCCTAGCATGATAAAGAAGATTCAAAGAGAGTGAGATGCCAGCTCCTTTCATTCAGTCAGTAGCTTCAAACATTTCTGGTATATGAAAAACATGTTTTTCAATGGCAAAAATCAATGAATATTGTAAATGCACAAACAGTAATATCTCCACATTGCACGGTGCAATTCTGAAATTTTTAGCTTTTTCCTGTTAATCCTAGCATGATAAAGAAGATTCAAAGAGAGTGAGATGCCAGCTCCTTTCATTCAGTCATTAGCTTCAAACATTTCTGGTATATGAAAAACATGTTTTTCAATGGCAAAAATCAATGAATATTGTAAATGCACAAACAGTAATATCTCCACATTGCACGGTGCAATTCTGAAATTTTTAGCTTTTTCCTGTTAATCCTAGCATGATAAAGAAGATTCAAAGAGAGTGAGATGCCAGCTCCTTTCATTCAGTCAGTAGCTTCAAACATTTCTGGTATATGAAAAACATGTTTTTCAATGGCAAAAATCAATGAATATTGTAAATGCACAAACAGTAATATCTCCACATTGCAAGGTGCAATTCTGAAATTTTTTGCTTTTTCCTGTTAATCCTAGCATGATAAAGAAGATTCAAAGAGAGTGAGATGCCAGCTCCTTTCATTCAGTCAGTAGTTTCAAACATTTCTGGTATATGAAAAACATGTTTTTCAATGGCAAAAATCAATGAATATTGTAAATGCACAAACTAATATCTCCACATTGCAAGGTGCAATTCTGAAATTTTTTGCTTTTTCCTGCTAATCCTAGCATGATAAAGAAGATTCAAAGAGAGTGAGATGCCAGCTCCTTTCATTCAGTCAGTAGCTTCAAACATTTCTGGTATATGAAAAACATGTTTTTCAATGGCAAAAATCAATGAATATTGTAAATGCACAAACAGTAATATCTCCACATTGCACGGTGCAATTCTGAAATTTTTAACTTTTTCCTGTTAATCCTAGCATGATAAAGAAGATTCAAAGAGAGTGAGATGCCAGCTCCTTTCATTCAGTCAGTAGCTTCAAACATTTCTGGTATATGAAAAACATGTTTTTCAATGGCAAAAATCAATGAATATTGTAAATGCACAAACAGTAATATCTCCACATTGCAAGGTGCAATTCTGAAATTTTTTGCTTTTTCCTGCTAATCCTAGCATGATAAAGAAGATTCAAAGAGAGTGAGATGCCAGCTCCTTTCATTCAGTCAGTAGCTTCAAACATTTCTGGTATATGAAAAACATGTTTTTCAATGGCAAAAATCAATGAATATTGTAAATGCACAAACAGTAATATCTCCACATTGCACGGTGCAATTCTGAAATTTTTAGCTTTTTCCTGTTAATCCTAGCATGATAAAGAAGATTCAAAGAGAGTGAGATGCCAGCTCCTTTCATTCAGTCAGTAGCTTCAAACATTTCTGGTATATGAAAAACATGTTTTTCAATGGCAAAAATCAATGAATATTGTAAATGCACAAACAGTAATATCTCCACATTGCAAGGTGCAATTCTGAAATTTTTTGCTTTTTCCTGTTAATCCTAGCATGATAAAGAAGATTCAAAGAGAGTGAGATGCCAGCTCCTTTCATTCAGTCAGTAGCTTCAAACATTTCTGGTATATGAAAAACATGTTTTTCAATGGCAAAAATCAATGAATATTGTAAATGCACAAACAGTAATATCTCCACATTGCAAGGTGCAATTCTGAAATTTTTTGCTTTTTCCTGCTAATCCTAGCATGATAAAGAAGATTCAAAGAGAGTGAGATGCCAGCTCCTTTCATTCAGTCAGTAGCTTCAAACATTTCTGGTATATGAAAAACATGTTTTTCAATGGCAAAAATCAATGAATATTGTAAATGCACAAACAGTAATATCTCCACATTGCAAGGTGCAATTCTGAAATTTTTTGCTTTTTCCTGCTAATCCTAGCATGATAAAGAAGATTCAAAGAGAGTGAGATGCCAGCTCCTTTCATTCAGTCAGTAGCTTCAAACATTTCTGGTATATGAAAAACATGTTTTTCAATGGCAAAAATCAATGAATATTGTAAATGCACAAACAGTAATATCTCCACATTGCACAGTGCAATTCTGAAATTTTTAGCTTTTTCCTGTTAATACTAGCATGATAAAGAAGATTCAAAGAGAGTGAGATGCCAGCTCCTTTCATTCAGTCAGTAGCTTCAAACATTTCTGGTATATGAAAAACATGTTTTTCAATGGCAAAAATCAATGAATATTGTAAATGCACAAACAGTAATATCTCCACATTGCAAGGTGCAATTCTGAAATTTTTTGCTTTTTCCTGCTAATCCTAGCATGATAAAGAAGATTCAAAGAGAGTGAGATGCCAGCTCCTTTCATTCAGTCAGTAGCTTCAAACATTTCTGGTATATGAAAAACATGTTTTTCAATGGCAAAAATCAATGAATATTGTAAATGCACAAACAGTAATATCTCCACATTGCACGGTGCAATTCTGAAATTTTTTGCTTTTTCCTGTTAATCCTAGCATGATAAAGAAGATTCAAAGAGAGTGAGATGCCAGCTCCTTTCATTCAGTCAGTAGCTTCAAACATTTCTGGTATATGAAAAACATGTTTTTCAATGGCAAAAATCAATGAATATTGTAAATGCACAAACAGTAATATCTCCACATTGCAAGGTGCAATTCTGAAATTTTTTGCTTTTTCCTGCTAATCCTAGCATGATAAAGAAGATTCAAAGAGAGTGAGATGCCAGCTCCTTTCATTCAGTCAGTAGCTTCAAACATTTCTGGTATATGAAAAACATGTTTTTCAATGGCAAAAATCAATGAATATTGTAAATGCACAAACAGTAATATCTCCACATTGCACGGTGCAATTCTGAAATTTTTAGCTTTTTCCTGTTAATCCTAGCATGATAAAGAAGATTCAAAGAGAGTGAGATGCCAGCTCCTTTCATTCAGTCATTAGCTTCAAACATTTCTGGTATATGAAAAACATGTTTTTCAATGGCAAAAATCAATGAATATTGTAAATGCACAAACAGTAATATCTCCACATTGCACGGTGCAATTCTGAAATTTTTAGCTTTTTCCTGTTAATCCTAGCATGATAAAGAAGATTCAAAGAGAGTGAGATGCCAGCTCCTTTCATTCAGTCAGTAGCTTCAAACATTTCTGGTATATGAAAAACATGTTTTTCAATGGCAAAAATCAATGAATATTGTAAATGCACAAACAGTAATATCTCCACATTGCAAGGTGCAATTCTGAAATTTTTTGCTTTTTCCTGTTAATCCTAGCATGATAAAGAAGATTCAAAGAGAGTGAGATGCCAGCTCCTTTCATTCAGTCAGTAGTTTCAAACATTTCTGGTATATGAAAAACATGTTTTTCAATGGCAAAAATCAATGAATATTGTAAATGCACAAACTAATATCTCCACATTGCAAGGTGCAATTCTGAAATTTTTTGCTTTTTCCTGCTAATCCTAGCATGATAAAGAAGATTCAAAGAGAGTGAGATGCCAGCTCCTTTCATTCAGTCAGTAGCTTCAAACATTTCTGGTATATGAAAAACATGTTTTTCAATGGCAAAAATCAATGAATATTGTAAATGCACAAACAGTAATATCTCCACATTGCACGGTGCAATTCTGAAATTTTTAACTTTTTCCTGTTAATCCTAGCATGATAAAGAAGATTCAAAGAGAGTGAGATGCCAGCTCCTTTCATTCAGTCAGTAGCTTCAAACATTTCTGGTATATGAAAAACATGTTTTTCAATGGCAAAAATCAATGAATATTGTAAATGCACAAACAGTAATATCTCCACATTGCAAGGTGCAATTCTGAAATTTTTTGCTTTTTCCTGCTAATCCTAGCATGATAAAGAAGATTCAAAGAGAGTGAGATGCCAGCTCCTTTCATTCAGTCAGTAGCTTCAAACATTTCTGGTATATGAAAAACATGTTTTTCAATGGCAAAAATCAATGAATATTGTAAATGCACAAACAGTAATATCTCCACATTGCACGGTGCAATTCTGAAATTTTTAGCTTTTTCCTGTTAATCCTAGCATGATAAAGAAGATTCAAAGAGAGTGAGATGCCAGCTCCTTTCATTCAGTCAGTAGCTTCAAACATTTCTGGTATATGAAAAACATGTTTTTCAATGGCAAAAATCAATGAATATTGTAAATGCACAAACAGTAATATCTCCACATTGCACGGTGCAATTCTGAAATTTTTAGCTTTTTCCTGTTAATCCTAGCATGATAAAGAAGATTCAAAGAGAGTGAGATGCCAGCTCCTTTCATTCAGTCAGTAGCTTCAAACATTTCTGGTATATGAAAAACATGTTTTTCAATGGCAAAAATCAATGAATATT
>NW_027370386.1:0-36277 GCF_046119375.1 Phyllobates terribilis | reverse complement strand
GCCAGCTCCTTTCATTCAGTCAGTAGCTTCAAACATTTCTGGTATATGAAAAACATGTTTTTCAATGGCAAAAATCAATGAATATTGTAAATGCACAAACAGTAATATCTCCACATTGCACGGTGCAATTCTGAAATTTTTAGCTTTTTCCTGTTAATCCTAGCATGATAAAGAAGATTCAAAGAGAGTGAGATGCCAGCTCCTTTCATTCAGTCAGTAGCTTCAAACATTTCTGGTATATGAAAAACATGTTTTTCAATGGCAAAAATCAATGAATATTGTAAATGCACAAACAGTAATATCTCCACATTGCAAGGTGCAATTCTGAAATTTTTTGCTTTTTCCTGCTAATCCTAGCATGATAAAGAAGATTCAAAGAGAGTGAGATGCCAGCTCCTTTCATTCAGTCAGTAGCTTCAAACATTTCTGGTATATGAAAAACATGTTTTTCAATGGCAAAAATCAATGAATATTGTAAATGCACAAACAGTAATATCTCCACATTGCACGGTGCAATTCTGAAATTTTTAGCTTTTTCCTGTTAATCCTAGCATGATAAAGAAGATTCAAAGAGAGTGAGATGCCAGCTCCTTTCATTCAGTCAGTAGCTTCAAACATTTCTGGTATATGAAAAACATGTTTTTCAATGGCAAAAATCAATGAATATTGTAAATGCACAAACAGTAATATCTCCACATTGCAAGGTGCAATTCTGAAATTTTTTGCTTTTTCCTGCTAATCCTAGCATGATAAAGAAGATTCAAAGAGAGTGAGATGCCAGCTCCTTTCATTCAGTCAGTAGCTTCAAACATTTCTGGTATATGAAAAACATGTTTTTCAATGGCAAAAATCAATGAATATTGTAAATGCACAAACAGTAATATCTCCACATTGCAAGGTGCAATTCTGAAATTTTTTGCTTTTTCCTGCTAATCCTAGCATGATAAAGAAGATTCAAAGAGAGTGAGATGCCAGCTCCTTTCATTCAGTCAGTAGCTTTAAACATTTCTGGTATATGAAAAACATGTTTTTCAATGGCAAAAATCAATGAATATTGTAAATGCACAAACAGTAATATCTCCACATTGCACGGTGCAATTCTGAAATTTTTAGCTTTTTCCTGTTAATCCTAGCATGATAAAGAAGATTCAAAGAGAGTGAGATGCCAGCTCCTTTCATTCAGTCAGTAGCTTCAAACATTTCTGGTATATGAAAAACATGTTTTTCAATGGCAAAAATCAATGAATATTGTAAATGCACAAACAGTAATATCTCCACATTGCAAGGTGCAATTCTGAAATTTTTTGCTTTTTCCTGCTAATCCTAGCATGATAAAGAAGATTCAAAGAGAGTGAGATGCCAGCTCCTTTCATTCAGTCAGTAGCTTCAAACATTTCTGGTATATGAAAAACGTTTTTCAATGGCAAAAATCAATGAATATTGTAAATGCACAAACATTAATATCTCCACATTGCACGGTGCAATTCTGAAATTTTTTGCTTTTTCCTGTTAATCCTAGCATGATAAAGAAGATTCAAAGAGAGTGAGATGCCAGCTCCTTTCATTCAGTCAGTAGCTTCAAACATTTCTGGTATATGAAAAACATGTTTTTCAATGGCAAAAATCAATGAATATTGTAAATGCACAAACAGTAATATCTCCACATTGCAAGGTGCAATTCTGAAATTTTTTGCTTTTTCCTGTTAATCCTAGCATGATAAAGAAGATTCAAAGAGAGTGAGATGCCAGCTCCTTTCATTCAGTCAGTAGCTTCAAACATTTCTGGTATATGAAAAACATGTTTTTCAATGGCAAAAATCAATGAATATTGTAAATGCACAAACAGTAATATCTCCACATTGCAAGGTGCAATTCTGAAATTTTTTGCTTTTTCCTGCTAATCCTAGCATGATAAAGAAGATTCAAAGAGAGTGAGATGCCAGCTCCTTTCATTCAGTCAGTAGCTTCAAACATTTCTGGTATATGAAAAACGTTTTTCAATGGCAAAAATCAATGAATATTGTAAATGCACAAACAGTAATATCTCCACATTGCACGGTGCAATTCTGAAATTTTTAGCTTTTTCCTGTTAATCCTAGCATGATAAAGAAGATTCAAAGAGAGTGAGATGCCAGCTCCTTTCATTCAGTCAGTAGCTTCAAACATTTCTGGTATATGAAAAACATGTTTTTCAATGGCAAAAATCAATGAATATTGTAAATGCACAAACAGTAATATCTCCACATTTCAAGGTGCAATTCTGAAATTTTTTGCTTTTTCCTGTTAATCCTAGCATGATAAAGAAGATTCAAAGAGAGTGAGATGCCAGCTCCTTTCATTCAGTCAGTAGCTTCAAACATTTCTGGTATATGAAAAACATGTTTTTCAATGGCAAAAATCAATGAATATTGTAAATGCACAAACAGTAATATCTCCACATTGCAAGGTGCAATTCTGAAATTTTTTGCTTTTTCCTGCTAATCCTAGCATGATAAAGAAGATTCAAAGAGAGTGAGATGCCAGCTCCTTTCATTCAGTCAGTAGCTTCAAACATTTCTGGTATATGAAAAACATGTTTTTCAATGGCAAAAATCAATGAATATTGTAAATGCACAAACAGTAATATCTCCACATTGCACGGTGCAATTCTGAAATTTTTAGCTTTTTCCTGTTAATCCTAGCATGATAAAGAAGATTCAAAGAGAGTGAGATGCCAGCTCCTTTCATTCAGTCAGTAGCTTCAAACATTTCTGGTATATGAAAAACATGTTTTTCAATGGCAAAAATCAATGAATATTGTAAATGCACAAACAGTAATATCTCCACATTGCAAGGTGCAATTCTGAAATTTTTTGCTTTTTCCTGCTAATCCTAGCATGATAAAGAAGATTCAAAGAGAGTGAGATGCCAGCTCCTTTCATTCAGTCAGTAGCTTCAAACATTTCTGGTATATGAAAAACATGTTTTTCAATGGCAAAAATCAATGAATATTGTAAATGCACAAACAGTAATATCTCCACATTGCACGGTGCAATTCTGAAATTTTTAGCTTTTTCCTGTTAATCCTAGCATGATAAAGAAGATTCAAAGAGAGTGAGATGCCAGCTCCTTTCATTCAGTCAGTAGCTTCAAACATTTCTGGTATATGAAAAACATGTTTTTCAATGGCAAAAATCAATGAATATTGTAAATGCACAAACAGTAATATCTCCACATTGCAAGGTGCAATTCTGAAATTTTTTGCTTTTTCCTGTTAATCCTAGCATGATAAAGAAGATTCAAAGAGAGATGCCAGCTCCTTTCATTCAGTCAGTAGCTTCAAACATTTCTGGTATATGAAAAACATGTTTTTCAATGGCAAAAATCAATGAATATTGTAAATGCACAAACAGTAATATCTCCACATTGCAAGGTGCAATTCTGAAATTTTTTGCTTTTTCCTGCTAATCCTAGCATGATAAAGAAGATTCAAAGAGAGTGAGATGCCAGCTCCTTTCATTCAGTCAGTAGCTTCAAACATTTCTGGTATATGAAAAACATGTTTTTCAATGGCAAAAATCAATGAATATTGTAAATGCACAAACAGTAATATCTCCACATTGCACGGTGCAATTCTGAAATTTTTAGCTTTTTCCTGTTAATCCTAGCATGATAAAGAAGATTCAAAGAGAGTGAGATGCCAGCTCCTTTCATTCAGTCAGTAGCTTCAAACATTTCTGGTATATGAAAAACATGTTTTTCAATGGCAAAAATCAATGAATATTGTAAATGCACAAACAGTAATATCTCCACATTGCACGGTGCAATTCTGAAATTTTTAGCTTTTTCCTGTTAATCCTAGCATGATAAAGAAGATTCAAAGAGAGTGAGATGCCAGCTCCTTTCATTCAGTCAGTAGCTTCAAACATTTCTGGTATATGAAAAACATGTTTTTCAATGGCAAAAATCAATGAATATTGTAAATGCACAAACAGTAATATCTCCACATTGCACGGTGCAATTCTGAAATTTTTAGCTTTTTCCTGTTAATCCTAGCATGATAAAGAAGATTCAAAGAGAGTGAGATGCCAGCTCCTTTCATTCAGTCAGTAGCTTCAAACATTTCTGGTATATGAAAAACATGTTTTTCAATGGCAAAAATCAATGAATATTGTAAATGCACAAACAGTAATATCTCCACATTGCAAGGTGCAATTCTGAAATTTTTTGCTTTTTCCTGCTAATCCTAGCATGATAAAGAAGATTCAAAGAGAGTGAGATGCCAGCTCCTTTCATTCAGTCAGTAGCTTCAAACATTTCTGGTATATGAAAAACATGTTTTTCAATGGCAAAAATCAATGAATATTGTAAATGCACAAACAGTAATATCTCCACATTGCACGGTGCAATTCTGAAATTTTTAGCTTTTTCCTGTTAATCCTAGCATGATAAAGAAGATTCAAAGAGAGTGAGATGCCAGCTCCTTTCATTCAGTCAGTAGCTTCAAACATTTCTGGTATATGAAAAACATGTTTTTCAATGGCAAAAATCAATGAATATTGTAAATGCACAAACAGTAATATCTCCACATTGCAAGGTGCAATTCTGAAATTTTTTGCTTTTTCCTGCTAATCCTAGCATGATAAAGAAGATTCAAAGAGAGTGAGATGCCAGCTCCTTTCATTCAGTCAGTAGCTTCAAACATTTCTGGTATATGAAAAACATGTTTTTCAATGGCAAAAATCAATGAATATTGTAAATGCACAAACAGTAATATCTCCACATTGCAAGGTGCAATTCTGAAATTTTTTGCTTTTTCCTGCTAATCCTAGCATGATAAAGAAGATTCAAAGAGAGTGAGATGCCAGCTCCTTTCATTCAGTCAGTAGCTTTAAACATTTCTGGTATATGAAAAACATGTTTTTCAATGGCAAAAATCAATGAATATTGTAAATGCACAAACAGTAATATCTCCACATTGCACGGTGCAATTCTGAAATTTTTAGCTTTTTCCTGTTAATCCTAGCATGATAAAGAAGATTCAAAGAGAGTGAGATGCCAGCTCCTTTCATTCAGTCAGTAGCTTCAAACATTTCTGGTATATGAAAAACATGTTTTTCAATGGCAAAAATCAATGAATATTGTAAATGCACAAACAGTAATATCTCCACATTGCAAGGTGCAATTCTGAAATTTTTTGCTTTTTCCTGCTAATCCTAGCATGATAAAGAAGATTCAAAGAGAGTGAGATGCCAGCTCCTTTCATTCAGTCAGTAGCTTCAAACATTTCTGGTATATGAAAAACGTTTTTCAATGGCAAAAATCAATGAATATTGTAAATGCACAAACATTAATATCTCCACATTGCACGGTGCAATTCTGAAATTTTTTGCTTTTTCCTGTTAATCCTAGCATGATAAAGAAGATTCAAAGAGAGTGAGATGCCAGCTCCTTTCATTCAGTCAGTAGCTTCAAACATTTCTGGTATATGAAAAACATGTTTTTCAATGGCAAAAATCAATGAATATTGTAAATGCACAAACAGTAATATCTCCACATTGCAAGGTGCAATTCTGAAATTTTTTGCTTTTTCCTGTTAATCCTAGCATGATAAAGAAGATTCAAAGAGAGTGAGATGCCAGCTCCTTTCATTCAGTCAGTAGCTTCAAACATTTCTGGTATATGAAAAACATGTTTTTCAATGGCAAAAATCAATGAATATTGTAAATGCACAAACAGTAATATCTCCACATTGCAAGGTGCAATTCTGAAATTTTTTGCTTTTTCCTGCTAATCCTAGCATGATAAAGAAGATTCAAAGAGAGTGAGATGCCAGCTCCTTTCATTCAGTCAGTAGCTTCAAACATTTCTGGTATATGAAAAACGTTTTTCAATGGCAAAAATCAATGAATATTGTAAATGCACAAACAGTAATATCTCCACATTGCACGGTGCAATTCTGAAATTTTTAGCTTTTTCCTGTTAATCCTAGCATGATAAAGAAGATTCAAAGAGAGTGAGATGCCA
Source organism: Phyllobates terribilis (assembly GCF_046119375.1). NCBI lineage: Eukaryota > Metazoa > Chordata > Amphibia > Anura > Dendrobatidae > Phyllobates > Phyllobates terribilis. The sequence goes on along the minus strand of NW_027370386.1, from coordinate 30,271 downwards.
GCTCCTTTCATTCAGTCAGTAGCTTCAAACATTTCTGGTATATGAAAAACATGTTTTTCAATGGCAAAAATCAATGAATATTGTAAATGCACAAACAGTAATATCTCCACATTTCAAGGTGCAATTCTGAAATTTTTTGCTTTTTCCTGTTAATCCTAGCATGATAAAGAAGATTCAAAGAGAGTGAGATGCCAGCTCCTTTCATTCAGTCAGTAGCTTCAAACATTTCTGGTATATGAAAAACATGTTTTTCAATGGCAAAAATCAATGAATATTGTAAATGCACAAACAGTAATATCTCCACATTGCAAGGTGCAATTCTGAATTTTTTTGCTTTTTCCTGCTAATCCTAGCATGATAAAGAAGATTCAAAGAGAGTGAGATGCCAGCTCCTTTCATTCAGTCAGTAGCTTCAAACATTTCTGGTATATGAAAAACATGTTTTTCAATGGCAAAAATCAATGAATATTGTAAATGCACAAACAGTAATATCTCCACATTGCACGGTGCAATTCTGAAATTTTTAGCTTTTTCCTGTTAATCCTAGCATGATAAAGAAGATTCAAAGAGAGTGAGATGCCAGCTCCTTTCATTCAGTCAGTAGCTTCAAACATTTCTGGTATATGAAAAACATGTTTTTCAATGGCAAAAATCAATGAATATTGTAAATGCACAAACAGTAATATCTCCACATTGCAAGGTGCAATTCTGAATTTTTTTGCTTTTTCCTGCTAATCCTAGCATGATAAAGAAGATTCAAAGAGAGTGAGATGCCAGCTCCTTTCATTCAGTCAGAAGCTTCAAACATTTCTGGTATATGAAAAACATGTTTTTCAATGGCAAAAATCAATGAATATTGTAAATGCACAAACAGTAATATCTCCACATTGCACGGTGCAATTCTGAAGTTTTTAGCTTTTTCCTGTTAATCCTAGCATGATAAAGAAGATTCAAAGAGAGTGAGATGCCAGCTCCTTTCATTCAGTCAGTAGCTTCAAACATTTCTGGTATATGAAAAACATGTTTTTCAATGGCAAAAATCAATGAATATTGTAAATGCACAAACAGTAATATCTCCACATTGCAAGGTGCAATTCTGAAATTTTTTGCTTTTTCCTGCTAATCCTAGCATGATAAAGAAGATTCAAAGAGAGTGAGATGCCAGCTCCTTTCATTCAGTCAGTAGCTTCAAACATTTCTGGTATATGAAAAACATGTTTTTCAATGGCAAAAATCAATGAATATTGTAAATGCACAAACAGTAATATCTCCACATTGCACGGTGCAATTCTGAAATTTTTAGCTTTTTCCTGTTAATCCTAGCATGATAAAGAAGATTCAAAGAGAGTGAGATGCCAGCTCCTTTCATTCAGTCAGTAGCTTCAAACATTTCTGGTATATGAAAAACATGTTTTTCAATGGCAAAAATCAATGAATATTGTAAATGCACAAACAGTAATATCTCCACATTGCAAGGTGCAATTCTGAAATTTTTTGCTTTTTCCTGTTAATCCTAGCATGATAAAGAAGATTCAAAGAGAGTGAGATGCCAGCTCCTTTCATTCAGTCAGTAGCTTCAAACATTTCTGGTATATGAAAAACATGTTTTTCAATGGCAAAAATCAATGAATATTGTAAATGCACAAACAGTAATATCTCCACATTGCAAGGTGCAATTCTGAAATTTTTTGCTTTTTCCTGCTAATCCTAGCATGATAAAGAAGATTCAAAGAGAGTGAGATGCCAGCTCCTTTCATTCAGTCAGTAGCTTCAAACATTTCTGGTATATGAAAAACATGTTTTTCAATGGCAAAAATCAATGAATATTGTAAATGCACAAACAGTAATATCTCCACATTGCAAGGTGCAATTCTGAAATTTTTTGCTTTTTCCTGCTAATCCTAGCATGATAAAGAAGATTCAAAGAGAGTGAGATGCCAGCTCCTTTCATTCAGTCAGTAGCTTCAAACATTTCTGGTATATGAAAAACGTTTTTCAATGGCAAAAATCAATGAATATTGTAAATGCACAAACAGTAATATCTCCACATTGCACGGTGCAATTCTGAAATTTTTAGCTTTTTCCTGTTAATCCTAGCATGATAAAGAAGATTCAAAGAGAGTGAGATGCCAGCTCCTTTCATTCAGTCAGTAGCTTCAAACATTTCTGGTATATGAAAAACATGTTTTTCAATGGCAAAAATCAATGAATATTGTAAATGCACAAACAGTAATATCTCCACATTGCAAGGTGCAATTCTGAAATTTTTTGCTTTTTCCTGTTAATCCTAGCATGATAAAGAAGATTCAAAGAGAGATGCCAGCTCCTTTCATTCAGTCAGTAGCTTCAAACATTTCTGGTATATGAAAAACATGTTTTTCAATGGCAAAAATCAATGAATATTGTAAATGCACAAACAGTAATATCTCCACATTGCAAGGTGCAATTCTGAAATTTTTTGCTTTTTCCTGCTAATCCTAGCATGATAAAGAAGATTCAAAGAGAGTGAGATGCCAGCTCCTTTCATTCAGTCAGTAGCTTCAAACATTTCTGGTATATGAAAAACATGTTTTTCAATGGCAAAAATCAATGAATATTGTAAATGCACAAACAGTAATATCTCCACATTGCACGGTGCAATTCTGAAATTTTTAGCTTTTTCCTGTTAATCCTAGCATGATAAAGAAGATTCAAAGAGAGTGAGATGCCAGCTCCTTTCATTCAGTCAGTAGCTTCAAACATTTCTGGTATATGAAAAACATGTTTTTCAATGGCAAAAATCAATGAATATTGTAAATGCACAAACAGTAATATCTCCACATTGCACGGTGCAATTCTGAAATTTTTAGCTTTTTCCTGTTAATCCTAGCATGATAAAGAAGATTCAAAGAGAGTGAGATGCCAGCTCCTTTCATTCAGTCAGTAGCTTCAAACATTTCTGGTATATGAAAAACATGTTTTTCAATGGCAAAAATCAATGAATATTGTAAATGCACAAACAGTAATATCTCCACATTGCACGGTGCAATTCTGAAATTTTTAGCTTTTTCCTGTTAATCCTAGCATGATAAAGAAGATTCAAAGAGAGTGAGATGCCAGCTCCTTTCATTCAGTCAGTAGCTTCAAACATTTCTGGTATATGAAAAACATGTTTTTCAATGGCAAAAATCAATGAATATTGTAAATGCACAAACAGTAATATCTCCACATTGCAAGGTGCAATTCTGAAATTTTTTGCTTTTTCCTGCTAATCCTAGCATGATAAAGAAGATTCAAAGAGAGTGAGATGCCAGCTCCTTTCATTCAGTCAGTAGCTTCAAACATTTCTGGTATATGAAAAACATGTTTTTCAATGGCAAAAATCAATGAATATTGTAAATGCACAAACAGTAATATCTCCACATTGCACGGTGCAATTCTGAAATTTTTAGCTTTTTCCTGTTAATCCTAGCATGATAAAGAAGATTCAAAGAGAGTGAGATGCCAGCTCCTTTCATTCAGTCAGTAGCTTCAAACATTTCTGGTATATGAAAAACATGTTTTTCAATGGCAAAAATCAATGAATATTGTAAATGCACAAACAGTAATATCTCCACATTGCAAGGTGCAATTCTGAAATTTTTTGCTTTTTCCTGCTAATCCTAGCATGATAAAGAAGATTCAAAGAGAGTGAGATGCCAGCTCCTTTCATTCAGTCAGTAGCTTCAAACATTTCTGGTATATGAAAAACATGTTTTTCAATGGCAAAAATCAATGAATATTGTAAATGCACAAACAGTAATATCTCCACATTGCAAGGTGCAATTCTGAAATTTTTTGCTTTTTCCTGCTAATCCTAGCATGATAAAGAAGATTCAAAGAGAGTGAGATGCCAGCTCCTTTCATTCAGTCAGTAGCTTTAAACATTTCTGGTATATGAAAAACATGTTTTTCAATGGCAAAAATCAATGAATATTGTAAATGCACAAACAGTAATATCTCCACATTGCACGGTGCAATTCTGAAATTTTTAGCTTTTTCCTGTTAATCCTAGCATGATAAAGAAGATTCAAAGAGAGTGAGATGCCAGCTCCTTTCATTCAGTCAGTAGCTTCAAACATTTCTGGTATATGAAAAACATGTTTTTCAATGGCAAAAATCAATGAATATTGTAAATGCACAAACAGTAATATCTCCACATTGCAAGGTGCAATTCTGAAATTTTTTGCTTTTTCCTGCTAATCCTAGCATGATAAAGAAGATTCAAAGAGAGTGAGATGCCAGCTCCTTTCATTCAGTCAGTAGCTTCAAACATTTCTGGTATATGAAAAACGTTTTTCAATGGCAAAAATCAATGAATATTGTAAATGCACAAACATTAATATCTCCACATTGCACGGTGCAATTCTGAAATTTTTTGCTTTTTCCTGTTAATCCTAGCATGATAAAGAAGATTCAAAGAGAGTGAGATGCCAGCTCCTTTCATTCAGTCAGTAGCTTCAAACATTTCTGGTATATGAAAAACATGTTTTTCAATGGCAAAAATCAATGAATATTGTAAATGCACAAACAGTAATATCTCCACATTGCAAGGTGCAATTCTGAAATTTTTTGCTTTTTCCTGTTAATCCTAGCATGATAAAGAAGATTCAAAGAGAGTGAGATGCCAGCTCCTTTCATTCAGTCAGTAGTTTCAAACATTTCTGGTATATGAAAAACATGTTTTTCAATGGCAAAAATCAATGAATATTGTAAATGCACAAACAGTAATATCTCCACATTGCAAGGTGCAATTCTGAAATTTTTTGCTTTTTCCTGCTAATCCTAGCATGATAAAGAAGATTCAAAGAGAGTGAGATGCCAGCTCCTTTCATTCAGTCAGTAGCTTCAAACATTTCTGGTATATGAAAAACGTTTTTCAATGGCAAAAATCAATGAATATTGTAAATGCACAAACAGTAATATCTCCACATTGCACGGTGCAATTCTGAAATTTTTAGCTTTTTCCTGTTAATCCTAGCATGATAAAGAAGATTCAAAGAGAGTGAGATGCCAGCTCCTTTCATTCAGTCAGTAGCTTCAAACATTTCTGGTATATGAAAAACATGTTTTTCAATGGCAAAAATCAATGAATATTGTAAATGCACAAACAGTAATATCTCCACATTTCAAGGTGCAATTCTGAAATTTTTTGCTTTTTCCTGTTAATCCTAGCATGATAAAGAAGATTCAAAGAGAGTGAGATGCCAGCTCCTTTCATTCAGTCAGTAGCTTCAAACATTTCTGGTATATGAAAAACATGTTTTTCAATGGCAAAAATCAATGAATATTGTAAATGCACAAACAGTAATATCTCCACATTGCAAGGTGCAATTCTGAATTTTTTTGCTTTTTCCTGCTAATCCTAGCATGATAAAGAAGATTCAAAGAGAGTGAGATGCCAGCTCCTTTCATTCAGTCAGTAGCTTCAAACATTTCTGGTATATGAAAAACATGTTTTTCAATGGCAAAAATCAATGAATATTGTAAATGCACAAACAGTAATATCTCCACATTGCACGGTGCAATTCTGAAATTTTTAGCTTTTTCCTGTTAATCCTAGCATGATAAAGAAGATTCAAAGAGAGTGAGATGCCAGCTCCTTTCATTCAGTCAGTAGCTTCAAACATTTCTGGTATATGAAAAACATGTTTTTCAATGGCAAAAATCAATGAATATTGTAAATGCACAAACAGTAATATCTCCACATTGCAAGGTGCAATTCTGAATTTTTTTGCTTTTTCCTGCTAATCCTAGCATGATAAAGAAGATTCAAAGAGAGTGAGATGCCAGCTCCTTTCATTCAGTCAGAAGCTTCAAACATTTCTGGTATATGAAAAACATGTTTTTCAATGGCAAAAATCAATGAATATTGTAAATGCACAAACAGTAATATCTCCACATTGCACGGTGCAATTCTGAAGTTTTTAGCTTTTTCCTGTTAATCCTAGCATGATAAGGAAGATTCAAAGAGAGTGAGATGCCAGCTCCTTTCATTCAGTCAGTAGCTTCAAACATTTCTGGTATATGAAAAACATGTTTTTCAATGGCAAAAATCAATGAATATTGTAAATGCACAAACAGTAATATCTCCACATTGCAAGGTGCAATTCTGAAATTTTTTGCTTTTTCCTGCTAATCCTAGCATGATAAAGAAGATTCAAAGAGAGTGAGATGCCAGCTCCTTTCATTCAGTCAGTAGCTTCAAACATTTCTGGTATATGAAAAACATGTTTTTCAATGGCAAAAATCAATGAATATTGTAAATGCACAAACAGTAATATCTCCACATTGCACGGTGCAATTCTGAAATTTTTAGCTTTTTCCTGTTAATCCTAGCATGATAAAGAAGATTCAAAGAGAGTGAGATGCCAGCTCCTTTCATTCAGTCAGTAGCTTCAAACATTTCTGGTATATGAAAAACATGTTTTTCAATGGCAAAAATCAATGAATATTGTAAATGCACAAACAGTAATATCTCCACATTGCAAGGTGCAATTCTGAAATTTTTTGCTTTTTCCTGTTAATCCTAGCATGATAAAGAAGATTCAAAGAGAGTGAGATGCCAGCTCCTTTCATTCAGTCAGTAGCTTCAAACATTTCTGGTATATGAAAAACATGTTTTTCAATGGCAAAAATCAATGAATATTGTAAATGCACAAACAGTAATATCTCCACATTGCAAGGTGCAATTCTGAAATTTTTTGCTTTTTCCTGCTAATCCTAGCATGATAAAGAAGATTCAAAGAGAGTGAGATGCCAGCTCCTTTCATTCAGTCAGTAGCTTCAAACATTTCTGGTATATGAAAAACATGTTTTTCAATGGCAAAAATCAATGAATATTGTAAATGCACAAACAGTAATATCTCCACATTGCAAGGTGCAATTCTGAAATTTTTTGCTTTTTCCTGCTAATCCTAGCATGATAAAGAAGATTCAAAGAGAGTGAGATGCCAGCTCCTTTCATTCAGTCAGTAGCTTCAAACATTTCTGGTATATGAAAAACGTTTTTCAATGGCAAAAATCAATGAATATTGTAAATGCACAAACAGTAATATCTCCACATTGCACGGTGCAATTCTGAAATTTTTAGCTTTTTCCTGTTAATCCTAGCATGATAAAGAAGATTCAAAGAGAGTGAGATGCCAGCTCCTTTCATTCAGTCAGTAGCTTCAAACATTTCTGGTATATGAAAAACATGTTTTTCAATGGCAAAAATCAATGAATATTGTAAATGCACAAACAGTAATATCTCCACATTGCAAGGTGCAATTCTGAAATTTTTTGCTTTTTCCTGCTAATCCTAGCATGATAAAGAAGATTCAAAGAGAGTGAGATGCCAGCTCCTTTCATTCAGTCAGTAGCTTCAAACATTTCTGGTATATGAAAAACATGTTTTTCAATGGCAAAAATCAATGAATATTGTAAATGCACAAACAGTAATATCTCCACATTGCAAGGTGCAATTCTGAAATTTTTTGCTTTTTCCTGTTAATCCTAGCATGATAAAGAAGATTCAAAGAGAGTGAGATGCCAGCTCCTTTCATTCAGTCAGTAGCTTCAAACATTTCTGGTATATGAAAAACATGTTTTTCAATGGCAAAAATCAATGAATATTGTAAATGCACAAACAGTAATATCTCCACATTGCAAGGTGCAATTCTGAAATTTTTTGCTTTTTCCTGCTAATCCTAGCATGATAAAGAAGATTCAAAGAGAGTGAGATGCCAGCTCCTTTCATTCAGTCAGTAGCTTCAAACATTTCTGGTATATGAAAAACATGTTTTTCAATGGCAAAAATCAATGAATATTGTAAATGCACAAACAGTAATATCTCCACATTGCACGGTGCAATTCTGAAATTTTTAGCTTTTTCCTGTTAATCCTAGCATGATAAAGAAGATTCAAAGAGAGTGAGATGCCAGCTCCTTTCATTCAGTCAGTAGCTTCAAACATTTCTGGTATATGAAAAACATGTTTTTCAATGGCAAAAATCAATGAATATTGTAAATGCACAAACAGTAATATCTCCACATTGCAAGGTGCAATTCTGAAATTTTTTGCTTTTTCCTGCTAATCCTAGCATGATAAAGAAGATTCAAAGAGAGTGAGATGCCAGCTCCTTTCATTCAGTCAGTAGCTTCAAACATTTCTGGTATATGAAAAACATGTTTTTCAATGGCAAAAATCAATGAATATTGTAAATGCACAAACAGTAATATCTCCACATTGCACGGTGCAATTCTGAAATTTTTAGCTTTTTCCTGTTAATCCTAGCATGATAAAGAAGATTCAAAGAGAGTGAGATGCCAGCTCCTTTCATTCAGTCAGTAGCTTCAAACATTTCTGGTATATGAAAAACATGTTTTTCAATGGCAAAAATCAATGAATATTGTAAATGCACAAACAGTAATATCTCCACATTGCAAGGTGCAATTCTGAAATTTTTTGCTTTTTCCTGTTAATCCTAGCATGATAAAGAAGATTCAAAGAGAGTGAGATGCCAGCTCCTTTCATTCAGTCAGTAGCTTCAAACATTTCTGGTATATGAAAAACATGTTTTTCAATGGCAAAAATCAATGAATATTGTAAATGCACAAACAGTAATATCTCCACATTGCAAGGTGCAATTCTGAAATTTTTTGCTTTTTCCTGCTAATCCTAGCATGATAAAGAAGATTCAAAGAGAGTGAGATGCCAGCTCCTTTCATTCAGTCAGTAGCTTCAAACATTTCTGGTATATGAAAAACATGTTTTTCAATGGCAAAAATCAATGAATATTGTAAATGCACAAACAGTAATATCTCCACATTGCACGGTGCAATTCTGAAATTTTTAGCTTTTTCCTGTTAATCCTAGCATGATAAAGAAGATTCAAAGAGAGTGAGATGCCAGCTCCTTTCATTCAGTCAGTAGCTTCAAACATTTCTGGTATATGAAAAACATGTTTTTCAATGGCAAAAATCAATGAATATTGTAAATGCACAAACAGTAATATCTCCACATTGCACGGTGCAATTCTGAAATTTTTAGCTTTTTCCTGTTAATCCTAGCATGATAAAGAAGATTCAAAGAGAGTGAGATGCCAGCTCCTTTCATTCAGTCAGTAGCTTCAAACATTTCTGGTATATGAAAAACATGTTTTTCAATGGCAAAAATCAATGAATATTGTAAATGCACAAACAGTAATATCTCCACATTGCAAGGTGCAATTCTGAAATTTTTTGCTTTTTCCTGCTAATCCTAGCATGATAAAGAAGATTCAAAGAGAGTGAGATGCCAGCTCCTTTCATTCAGTCAGTAGCTTCAAACATTTCTGGTATATGAAAAACATGTTTTTCAATGGCAAAAATCAATGAATATTGTAAATGCACAAACAGTAATATCTCCACATTGCACGGTGCAATTCTGAAATTTTTAGCTTTTTCCTGTTAATCCTAGCATGATAAAGAAGATTCAAAGAGAGTGAGATGCCAGCTCCTTTCATTCAGTCAGTAGCTTCAAACATTTCTGGTATATGAAAAACATGTTTTTCAATGGCAAAAATCAATGAATATTGTAAATGCACAAACAGTAATATCTCCACATTGCAAGGTGCAATTCTGAAATTTTTTGCTTTTTCCTGTTAATCCTAGCATGATAAAGAAGATTCAAAGAGAGTGAGATGCCAGCTCCTTTCATTCAGTCAGTAGCTTCAAACATTTCTGGTATATGAAAAACATGTTTTTCAATGGCAAAAATCAATGAATATTGTAAATGCACAAACAGTAATATCTCCACATTGCAAGGTGCAATTCTGAAATTTTTTGCTTTTTCCTGCTAATCCTAGCATGATAAAGAAGATTCAAAGAGAGTGAGATGCCAGCTCCTTTCATTCAGTCAGTAGCTTCAAACATTTCTGGTATATGAAAAACATGTTTTTCAATGGCAAAAATCAATGAATATTGTAAATGCACAAACAGTAATATCTCCACATTGCACGGTGCAATTCTGAAATTTTTAGCTTTTTCCTGTTAATCCTAGCATGATAAAGAAGATTCAAAGAGAGTGAGATGCCAGCTCCTTTCATTCAGTCAGTAGCTTCAAACATTTCTGGTATATGAAAAACATGTTTTTCAATGGCAAAAATCAATGAATATTGTAAATGCACAAACAGTAATATCTCCACATTGCACGGTGCAATTCTGAAATTTTTAGCTTTTTCCTGTTAATCCTAGCATGATAAAGAAGATTCAAAGAGAGTGAGATGCCAGCTCCTTTCATTCAGTCAGTAGCTTCAAACATTTCTGGTATATGAAAAACATGTTTTTCAATGGCAAAAATCAATGAATATTGTAAATGCACAAACAGTAATATCTCCACATTGCACGGTGCAATTCTGAAATTTTTAGCTTTTTCCTGTTAATCCTAGCATGATAAAGAAGATTCAAAGAGAGTGAGATGCCAGCTCCTTTCATTCAGTCAGTAGCTTCAAACATTTCTGGTATATGAAAAACATGTTTTTCAATGGCAAAAATCAATGAATATTGTAAATGCACAAACAGTAATATCTCCACATTGCAAGGTGCAATTCTGAAATTTTTTGCTTTTTCCTGCTAATCCTAGCATGATAAAGAAGATTCAAAGAGAGTGAGATGCCAGCTCCTTTCATTCAGTCAGTAGCTTCAAACATTTCTGGTATATGAAAAACATGTTTTTCAATGGCAAAAATCAATGAATATTGTAAATGCACAAACAGTAATATCTCCACATTGCAAGGTGCAATTCTGAAATTTTTTGCTTTTTCCTGCTAATCCTAGCATGATAAAGAAGATTCAAAGAGAGTGAGATGCCAGCTCCTTTCATTCAGTCAGTAGCTTCAAACATTTCTGGTATATGAAAAACATGTTTTTCAATGGCAAAAATCAATGAATATTGTAAATGCACAAACAGTAATATCTCCACATTGCACGGTGCAATTCTGAAATTTTTAGCTTTTTCCTGTTAATCCTAGCATGATAAAGAAGATTCAAAGAGAGTGAGATGCCAGCTCCTTTCATTCAGTCAGTAGCTTCAAACATTTCTGGTATATGAAAAACATGTTTTTCAATGGCAAAAATCAATGAATATTGTAAATGCACAAACAGTAATATCTCCACATTGCAAGGTGCAATTCTGAAATTTTTTGCTTTTTCCTGTTAATCCTAGCATGATAAAGAAGATTCAAAGAGAGTGAGATGCCAGCTCCTTTCATTCAGTCAGTAGCTTCAAACATTTCTGGTATATGAAAAACATGTTTTTCAATGGCAAAAATCAATGAATATTGTAAATGCACAAACAGTAATATCTCCACATTGCAAGGTGCAATTCTGAAATTTTTTGCTTTTTCCTGCTAATCCTAGCATGATAAAGAAGATTCAAAGAGAGTGAGATGCCAGCTCCTTTCATTCAGTCAGTAGCTTCAAACATTTCTGGTATATGAAAAACATGTTTTTCAATGGCAAAAATCAATGAATATTGTAAATGCACAAACAGTAATATCTCCACATTGCAAGGTGCAATTCTGAAATTTTTTGCTTTTTCCTGCTAATCCTAGCATGATAAAGAAGATTCAAAGAGAGTGAGATGCCAGCTCCTTTCATTCAGTCAGTAGCTTCAAACATTTCTGGTATATGAAAAACATGTTTTTCAATGGCAAAAATCAATGAATATTGTAAATGCACAAACAGTAATATCTCCACATTGCACGGTGCAATTCTGAAATTTTTAGCTTTTTCCTGTTAATCCTAGCATGATAAAGAAGATTCAAAGAGAGTGAGATGCCAGCTCCTTTCATTCAGTCAGTAGCTTCAAACATTTCTGGTATATGAAAAACATGTTTTTCAATGGCAAAAATCAATGAATATTGTAAATGCACAAACAGTAATATCTCCACATTGCAAGGTGCAATTCTGAAATTTTTTGCTTTTTCCTGCTAATCCTAGCATGATAAAGAAGATTCAAAGAGAGTGAGATGCCAGCTCCTTTCATTCAGTCAGTAGCTTCAAACATTTCTGGTATATGAAAAACATGTTTTTCAATGGCAAAAATCAATGAATATTGTAAATGCACAAACAGTAATATCTCCACATTGCACGGTGCAATTCTGAAATTTTTAGCTTTTTCCTGTTAATCCTAGCATGATAAAGAAGATTCAAAGAGAGTGAGATGCCAGCTCCTTTCATTCAGTCAGTAGCTTCAAACATTTCTGGTATATGAAAAACATGTTTTTCAATGGCAAAAATCAATGAATATTGTAAATGCACAAACAGTAATATCTCCACATTGCAAGGTGCAATTCTGAATTTTTTTGCTTTTTCCTGCTAATCCTAGCATGATAAAGAAGATTCAAAGAGAGTGAGATGCCAGCTCCTTTCATTCAGTCAGAAGCTTCAAACATTTCTGGTATATGAAAAACATGTTTTTCAATGGCAAAAATCAATGAATATTGTAAATGCACAAACAGTAATATCTCCACATTGCACGGTGCAATTCTGAAGTTTTTAGCTTTTTCCTGTTAATCCTAGCATGATAAAGAAGATTCAAAGAGAGTGAGATGCCAGCTCCTTTCATTCAGTCAGTAGCTTCAAACATTTCTGGTATATGAAAAACATGTTTTTCAATGGCAAAAATCAATGAATATTGTAAATGCACAAACAGTAATATCTCCACATTGCAAGGTGCAATTCTGAAATTTTTTGCTTTTTCCTGCTAATCCTAGCATGATAAAGAAGATTCAAAGAGAGTGAGATGCCAGCTCCTTTCATTCAGTCAGTAGCTTCAAACATTTCTGGTATATGAAAAACATGTTTTTCAATGGCAAAAATCAATGAATATTGTAAATGCACAAACAGTAATATCTCCACATTGCACGGTGCAATTCTGAAATTTTTAGCTTTTTCCTGTTAATCCTAGCATGATAAAGAAAATTCAAAGAGAGTGAGATGCCAGCTCCTTTCATTCAGTCAGTAGCTTCAAACATTTCTGGTATATGAAAAACATGTTTTTCAATGGCAAAAATCAATGAATATTGTAAATGCACAAACAGTAATATCTCCACATTGCAAGGTGCAATTCTGAATTTTTTTGCTTTTTCCTGCTAATCCTAGCATGATAAAGAAGATTCAAAGAGAGTGAGATGCCAGCTCCTTTCATTCAGTCAGAAGCTTCAAACATTTCTGGTATATGAAAAACATGTTTTTCAATGGCAAAAATCAATGAATATTGTAAATGCACAAACAGTAATATCTCCACATTGCACGGTGCAATTCTGAAGTTTTTAGCTTTTTCCTGTTAATCCTAGCATGATAAAGAAGATTCAAAGAGAGTGAGATGCCAGCTCCTTTCATTCAGTCAGTAGCTTCAAACATTTCTGGTATATGAAAAACATGTTTTTCAATGGCAAAAATCAATGAATATTGTAAATGCACAAACAGTAATATCTCCACATTGCAAGGTGCAATTCTGAAATTTTTTGCTTTTTCCTGCTAATCCTAGCATGATAAAGAAGATTCAAAGAGAGTGAGATGCCAGCTCCTTTCATTCAGTCAGTAGCTTCAAACATTTCTGGTATATGAAAAACATGTTTTTCAATGGCAAAAATCAATGAATATTGTAAATGCACAAACAGTAATATCTCCACATTGCACGGTGCAATTCTGAAATTTTTAGCTTTTTCCTGTTAATCCTAGCATGATAAAGAAAATTCAAAGAGAGTGAGATGCCAGCTCCTTTCATTCAGTCAGTAGCTTCAAACATTTCTGGTATATGAAAAACATGTTTTTCAATGGCAAAAATCAATGAATATTGTAAATGCACAAACAGTAATATCTCCACATTGCAAGGTGCAATTCTGAAATTTTTTGCTTTTTCCTGTTAATCCTAGCATGATAAAGAAGATTCAAAGAGAGTGAGATGCCAGCTCCTTTCATTCAGTCAGTAGCTTCAAACATTTCTGGTATATGAAAAACATGTTTTTCAATGGCAAAAATCAATGAATATTGTAAATGCACAAACAGTAATATCTCCACATTGCAAGGTGCAATTCTGAAATTTTTTGCTTTTTCCTGCTAATCCTAGCATGATAAAGAAGATTCAAAGAGAGTGAGATGCCAGCTCCTTTCATTCAGTCAGTAGCTTCAAACATTTCTGGTATATGAAAAACATGTTTTTCAATGGCAAAAATCAATGAATATTGTAAATGCACAAACAGTAATATCTCCACATTGCAAGGTGCAATTCTGAAATTTTTTGCTTTTTCCTGCTAATCCTAGCATGATAAAGAAGATTCAAAGAGAGTGAGATGCCAGCTCCTTTCATTCAGTCAGTAGCTTCAAACATTTCTGGTATATGAAAAACATGTTTTTCAATGGCAAAAATCAATGAATATTGTAAATGCACAAACAGTAATATCTCCACATTGCACGGTGCAATTCTGAAATTTTTAGCTTTTTCCTGTTAATCCTAGCATGATAAAGAAGATTCAAAGAGAGTGAGATGCCAGCTCCTTTCATTCAGTCAGTAGCTTCAAACATTTCTGGTATATGAAAAACATGTTTTTCAATGGCAAAAATCAATGAATATTGTAAATGCACAAACAGTAATATCTCCACATTGCAAGGTGCAATTCTGAAATTTTTTGCTTTTTCCTGCTAATCCTAGCATGATAAAGAAGATTCAAAGAGAGTGAGATGCCAGCTCCTTTCATTCAGTCAGTAGCTTCAAACATTTCTGGTATATGAAAAACATGTTTTTCAATGGCAAAAATCAATGAATATTGTAAATGCACAAACAGTAATATCTCCACATTGCACGGTGCAATTCTGAAATTTTTAGCTTTTTCCTGTTAATCCTAGCATGATAAAGAAGATTCAAAGAGAGTGAGATGCCAGCTCCTTTCATTCAGTCAGTAGCTTCAAACATTTCTGGTATATGAAAAACATGTTTTTCAATGGCAAAAATCAATGAATATTGTAAATGCACAAACAGTAATATCTCCACATTGCAAGGTGCAATTCTGAAATTTTTTGCTTTTTCCTGTTAATCCTAGCATGATAAAGAAGATTCAAAGAGAGTGAGATGCCAGCTCCTTTCATTCAGTCAGTAGCTTCAAACATTTCTGGTATATGAAAAACATGTTTTTCAATGGCAAAAATCAATGAATATTGTAAATGCACAAACAGTAATATCTCCACATTGCACGGTGCAATTCTGAAATTTTTAGCTTTTTCCTGTTAATCCTAGCATGATAAAGAAGATTCAAAGAGAGTGAGATGCCAGCTCCTTTCATTCAGTCAGTAGCTTCAAACATTTCTGGTATATGAAAAACATGTTTTTCAATGGCAAAAATCAATGAATATTGTAAATGCACAAACAGTAATATCTCCACATTGCAAGGTGCAATTCTGAAATTTTTTGCTTTTTCCTGCTAATCCTAGCATGATAAAGAAGATTCAAAGAGAGTGAGATGCCAGCTCCTTTCATTCAGTCAGTAGCTTCAAACATTTCTGGTATATGAAAAACATGTTTTTCAATGGCAAAAATCAATGAATATTGTAAATGCACAAAGAGTAATATCTCCACATTGCACGGTGCAATTCTGAAATTTTTAGCTTTTTCCTGTTAATCCTAGCATGATAAAGAAGATTCAAAGAGAGTGAGATGCCAGCTCCTTTCATTCAGTCAGTAGCTTCAAACATTTCTGGTATATGAAAAACATGTTTTTCAATGGCAAAAATCAATGAATATTGTAAATGCACAAACAGTAATATCTCCACATTGCAAGGTGCAATTCTGAAATTTTTTGCTTTTTCCTGTTAATCCTAGCATGATAAAGAAGATTCAAAGAGAGTGAGATGCCAGCTCCTTTCATTCAGTCAGTAGCTTCAAACATTTCTGGTATATGAAAAACATGTTTTTCAATGGCAAAAATCAATGAATATTGTAAATGCACAAACAGTAATATCTCCACATTGCAAGGTGCAATTCTGAAATTTTTTGCTTTTTCCTGCTAATCCTAGCATGATAAAGAAGATTCAAAGAGAGTGAGATGCCAGCTCCTTTCATTCAGTCAGTAGCTTCAAACATTTCTGGTATATGAAAAACATGTTTTTCAATGGCAAAAATCAATGAATATTGTAAATGCACAAACAGTAATATCTCCACATTGCACGGTGCAATTCTGAAATTTTTAGCTTTTTCCTGTTAATCCTAGCATGATAAAGAAGATTCAAAGAGAGTGAGATGCCAGCTCCTTTCATTCAGTCAGTAGCTTCAAACATTTCTGGTATATGAAAAACATGTTTTTCAATGGCAAAAATCAATGAATATTGTAAATGCACAAACAGTAATATCTCCACATTGCACGGTGCAATTCTGAAATTTTTAGCTTTTTCCTGTTAATCCTAGCATGATAAAGAAGATTCAAAGAGAGTGAGATGCCAGCTCCTTTCATTCAGTCAGTAGCTTCAAACATTTCTGGTATATGAAAAACATGTTTTTCAATGGCAAAAATCAATGAATATTGTAAATGCACAAACAGTAATATCTCCACATTGCAAGGTGCAATTCTGAAATTTTTTGCTTTTTCCTGCTAATCCTAGCATGATAAAGAAGATTCAAAGAGAGTGAGATGCCAGCTCCTTTCATTCAGTCAGTAGCTTCAAACATTTCTGGTATATGAAAAACATGTTTTTCAATGGCAAAAATCAATGAATATTGTAAATGCACAAACAGTAATATCTCCACATTGCACGGTGCAATTCTGAAATTTTTAGCTTTTTCCTGTTAATCCTAGCATGATAAAGAAGATTCAAAGAGAGTGAGATGCCAGCTCCTTTCATTCAGTCAGTAGCTTCAAACATTTCTGGTATATGAAAAACATGTTTTTCAATGGCAAAAATCAATGAATATTGTAAATGCACAAACAGTAATATCTCCACATTGCAAGGTGCAATTCTGAAATTTTTTGCTTTTTCCTGTTAATCCTAGCATGATAAAGAAGATTCAAAGAGAGTGAGATGCCAGCTCCTTTCATTCAGTCAGTAGCTTCAAACATTTCTGGTATATGAAAAACATGTTTTTCAATGGCAAAAATCAATGAATATTGTAAATGCACAAACAGTAATATCTCCACATTGCAAGGTGCAATTCTGAAATTTTTTGCTTTTTCCTGCTAATCCTAGCATGATAAAGAAGATTCAAAGAGAGTGAGATGCCAGCTCCTTTCATTCAGTCAGTAGCTTCAAACATTTCTGGTATATGAAAAACATGTTTTTCAATGGCAAAAATCAATGAATATTGTAAATGCACAAACAGTAATATCTCCACATTGCACGGTGCAATTCTGAAATTTTTAGCTTTTTCCTGTTAATCCTAGCATGATAAAGAAGATTCAAAGAGAGTGAGATGCCAGCTCCTTTCATTCAGTCAGTAGCTTCAAACATTTCTGGTATATGAAAAACATGTTTTTCAATGGCAAAAATCAATGAATATTGTAAATGCACAAACAGTAATATCTCCACATTGCACGGTGCAATTCTGAAATTTTTAGCTTTTTCCTGTTAATCCTAGCATGATAAAGAAGATTCAAAGAGAGTGAGATGCCAGCTCCTTTCATTCAGTCAGTAGCTTCAAACATTTCTGGTATATGAAAAACATGTTTTTCAATGGCAAAAATCAATGAATATTGTAAATGCACAAACAGTAATATCTCCACATTGCACGGTGCAATTCTGAAATTTTTAGCTTTTTCCTGTTAATCCTAGCATGATAAAGAAGATTCAAAGAGAGTGAGATGCCAGCTCCTTTCATTCAGTCAGTAGCTTCAAACATTTCTGGTATATGAAAAACATGTTTTTCAATGGCAAAAATCAATGAATATTGTAAATGCACAAACAGTAATATCTCCACATTGCAAGGTGCAATTCTGAAATTTTTTGCTTTTTCCTGCTAATCCTAGCATGATAAAGAAGATTCAAAGAGAGTGAGATGCCAGCTCCTTTCATTCAGTCAGTAGCTTCAAACATTTCTGGTATATGAAAAACATGTTTTTCAATGGCAAAAATCAATGAATATTGTAAATGCACAAACAGTAATATCTCCACATTGCACGGTGCAATTCTGAAATTTTTAGCTTTTTCCTGTTAATCCTAGCATGATAAAGAAGATTCAAAGAGAGTGAGATGCCAGCTCCTTTCATTCAGTCAGTAGCTTCAAACATTTCTGGTATATGAAAAACATGTTTTTCAATGGCAAAAATCAATGAATATTGTAAATGCACAAACAGTAATATCTCCACATTGCAAGGTGCAATTCTGAAATTTTTTGCTTTTTCCTGCTAATCCTAGCATGATAAAGAAGATTCAAAGAGAGTGAGATGCCAGCTCCTTTCATTCAGTCAGTAGCTTCAAACATTTCTGGTATATGAAAAACATGTTTTTCAATGGCAAAAATCAATGAATATTGTAAATGCACAAACAGTAATATCTCCACATTGCAAGGTGCAATTCTGAAATTTTTTGCTTTTTCCTGCTAATCCTAGCATGATAAAGAAGATTCAAAGAGAGTGAGATGCCAGCTCCTTTCATTCAGTCAGTAGCTTCAAACATTTCTGGTATATGAAAAACATGTTTTTCAATGGCAAAAATCAATGAATATTGTAAATGCACAAACAGTAATATCTCCACATTGCACGGTGCAATTCTGAAATTTTTAGCTTTTTCCTGTTAATCCTAGCATGATAAAGAAGATTCAAAGAGAGTGAGATGCCAGCTCCTTTCATTCAGTCAGTAGCTTCAAACATTTCTGGTATATGAAAAACATGTTTTTCAATGGCAAAAATCAATGAATATTGTAAATGCACAAACAGTAATATCTCCACATTGCAAGGTGCAATTCTGAAATTTTTTGCTTTTTCCTGCTAATCCTAGCATGATAAAGAAGATTCAAAGAGAGTGAGATGCCAGCTCCTTTCATTCAGTCAGTAGCTTCAAACATTTCTGGTATATGAAAAACATGTTTTTCAATGGCAAAAATCAATGAATATTGTAAATGCACAAACAGTAATATCTCCACATTGCACGGTGCAATTCTGAAATTTTTTGCTTTTTCCTGTTAATCCTAGCATGATAAAGAAGATTCAAAGAGAGTGAGATGCCAGCTCCTTTCATTCAGTCAGTAGCTTCAAACATTTCTGGTATATGAAAAACATGTTTTTCAATGGCAAAAATCAATGAATATTGTAAATGCACAAACAGTAATATCTCCACATTGCAAGGTGCAATTCTGAAATTTTTTGCTTTTTCCTGTTAATCCTAGCATGATAAAGAAGATTCAAAGAGAGTGAGATGCCAGCTCCTTTCATTCAGTCAGTAGCTTCAAACATTTCTGGTATATGAAAAACATGTTTTTCAATGGCAAAAATCAATGAATATTGTAAATGCACAAACAGTAATATCTCCACATTGCAAGGTGCAATTCTGAAATTTTTTGCTTTTTCCTGCTAATCCTAGCATGATAAAGAAGATTCAAAGAGAGTGAGATGCCAGCTCCTTTCATTCAGTCAGTAGCTTCAAACATTTCTGGTATATGAAAAACGTTTTTCAATGGCAAAAATCAATGAATATTGTAAATGCACAAACAGTAATATCTCCACATTGCACGGTGCAATTCTGAAATTTTTAGCTTTTTCCTGTTAATCCTAGCATGATAAAGAAGATTCAAAGAGAGTGAGATGCCAGCTCCTTTCATTCAGTCAGTAGCTTCAAACATTTCTGGTATATGAAAAACATGTTTTTCAATGGCAAAAATCAATGAATATTGTAAATGCACAAACAGTAATATCTCCACATTTCAAGGGGCAATTCTGAAATTTTTTGCTTTTTCCTGTTAATCCTAGCATGATAAAGAAGATTCAAAGAGAGTGAGATGCCAGCTCCTTTCATTCAGTCAGTAGCTTCAAACATTTCTGGTATATGAAAAACATGTTTTTCAATGGCAAAAATCAATGAATATTGTAAATGCACAAACAGTAATATCTCCACATTGCAAGGTGCAATTCTGAATTTTTTTGCTTTTTCCTGCTAATCCTAGCATGATAAAGAAGATTCAAAGAGAGTGAGATGCCAGCTCCTTTCATTCAGTCAGTAGCTTCAAACATTTCTGGTATATGAAAAACGTTTTTCAATGGCAAAAATCAATGAATATTGTAAATGCACAAACAGTAATATCTCCACATTGCACGGTGCAATTCTGAAATTTTTAGCTTTTTCCTGTTAATCCTAGCATGATAAAGAAGATTCAAAGAGAGTGAGATGCCAGCTCCTTTCATTCAGTCAGTAGCTTCAAACATTTCTGGTATATGAAAAACATGTTTTTCAATGGCAAAAATCAATGAATATTGTAAATGCACAAACAGTAATATCTCCACATTTCAAGGGGCAATTCTGAAATTTTTTGCTTTTTCCTGTTAATCCTAGCATGATAAAGAAGATTCAAAGAGAGTGAGATGCCAGCTCCTTTCATTCAGTCAGTAGCTTCAAACATTTCTGGTATATGAAAAACATGTTTTTCAATGGCAAAAATCAATGAATATTGTAAATGCACAAACAGTAATATCTCCACATTGCAAGGTGCAATTCTGAATTTTTTTGCTTTTTCCTGCTAATCCTAGCATGATAAAGAAGATTCAAAGAGAGTGAGATGCCAGCTCCTTTCATTCAGTCAGTAGCTTCAAACATTTCTGGTATATGAAAAACATGTTTTTCAATGGCAAAAATCAATGAATATTGTAAATGCACAAACAGTAATATCTCCACATTGCACGGTGCAATTCTGAAATTTTTAGCTTTTTCCTGTTAATCCTAGCATGATAAAGAAGATTCAAAGAGAGTGAGATGCCAGCTCCTTTCATTCAGTCAGTAGCTTCAAACATTTCTGGTATATGAAAAACATGTTTTTCAATGGCAAAAATCAATGAATATTGTAAATGCACAAACAGTAATATCTCCACATTGCACGGTGCAATTCTGAAATTTTTAGCTTTTTCCTGTTAATCCTAGCATGATAAAGAAGATTCAAAGAGAGTGAGATGCCAGCTCCTTTCATTCAGTCAGTAGCTTCAAACATTTCTGGTATATGAAAAACATGTTTTTCAATGGCAAAAATCAATGAATATTGTAAATGCACAAACAGTAATATCTCCACATTGCACGGTGCAATTCTGAAATTTTTAGCTTTTTCCTGTTAATCCTAGCATGATAAAGAAGATTCAAAGAGAGTGAGATGCCAGCTCCTTTCATTCAGTCAGTAGCTTCAAACATTTCTGGTATATGAAAAACATGTTTTTCAATGGCAAAAATCAATGAATATTGTAAATGCACAAACAGTAATATCTCCACATTGCAAGGTGCAATTCTGAAATTTTTTGCTTTTTCCTGCTAATCCTAGCATGATAAAGAAGATTCAAAGAGAGTGAGATGCCAGCTCCTTTCATTCAGTCAGTAGCTTCAAACATTTCTGGTATATGAAAAACATGTTTTTCAATGGCAAAAATCAATGAATATTGTAAATGCACAAACAGTAATATCTCCACATTGCACGGTGCAATTCTGAAATTTTTAGCTTTTTCCTGTTAATCCTAGCATGATAAAGAAGATTCAAAGAGAGTGAGATGCCAGCTCCTTTCATTCAGTCAGTAGCTTCAAACATTTCTGGTATATGAAAAACATGTTTTTCAATGGCAAAAATCAATGAATATTGTAAATGCACAAACAGTAATATCTCCACATTGCAAGGTGCAATTCTGAAATTTTTTGCTTTTTCCTGCTAATCCTAGCATGATAAAGAAGATTCAAAGAGAGTGAGATGCCAGCTCCTTTCATTCAGTCAGTAGCTTCAAACATTTCTGGTATATGAAAAACATGTTTTTCAATGGCAAAAATCAATGAATATTGTAAATGCACAAACAGTAATATCTCCACATTGCAAGGTGCAATTCTGAAATTTTTTGCTTTTTCCTGCTAATCCTAGCATGATAAAGAAGATTCAAAGAGAGTGAGATGCCAGCTCCTTTCATTCAGTCAGTAGCTTCAAACATTTCTGGTATATGAAAAACATGTTTTTCAATGGCAAAAATCAATGAATATTGTAAATGCACAAACAGTAATATCTCCACATTGCACGGTGCAATTCTGAAATTTTTAGCTTTTTCCTGTTAATCCTAGCATGATAAAGAAGATTCAAAGAGAGTGAGATGCCAGCTCCTTTCATTCAGTCAGTAGCTTCAAACATTTCTGGTATATGAAAAACATGTTTTTCAATGGCAAAAATCAATGAATATTGTAAATGCACAAACAGTAATATCTCCACATTGCAAGGTGCAATTCTGAAATTTTTTGCTTTTTCCTGCTAATCCTAGCATGATAAAGAAGATTCAAAGAGAGTGAGATGCCAGCTCCTTTCATTCAGTCAGTAGCTTCAAACATTTCTGGTATATGAAAAACATGTTTTTCAATGGCAAAAATCAATGAATATTGTAAATGCACAAACAGTAATATCTCCACATTGCACGGTGCAATTCTGAAATTTTTTGCTTTTTCCTGTTAATCCTAGCATGATAAAGAAGATTCAAAGAGAGTGAGATGCCAGCTCCTTTCATTCAGTCAGTAGCTTCAAACATTTCTGGTATATGAAAAACATGTTTTTCAATGGCAAAAATCAATGAATATTGTAAATGCACAAACAGTAATATCTCCACATTGCAAGGTGCAATTCTGAAATTTTTTGCTTTTTCCTGTTAATCCTAGCATGATAAAGAAGATTCAAAGAGAGTGAGATGCCAGCTCCTTTCATTCAGTCAGTAGCTTCAAACATTTCTGGTATATGAAAAACATGTTTTTCAATGGCAAAAATCAATGAATATTGTAAATGCACAAACAGTAATATCTCCACATTGCAAGGTGCAATTCTGAAATTTTTTGCTTTTTCCTGCTAATCCTAGCATGATAAAGAAGATTCAAAGAGAGTGAGATGCCAGCTCCTTTCATTCAGTCAGTAGCTTCAAACATTTCTGGTATATGAAAAACGTTTTTCAATGGCAAAAATCAATGAATATTGTAAATGCACAAACAGTAATATCTCCACATTGCACGGTGCAATTCTGAAATTTTTAGCTTTTTCCTGTTAATCCTAGCATGATAAAGAAGATTCAAAGAGAGTGAGATGCCAGCTCCTTTCATTCAGTCAGTAGCTTCAAACATTTCTGGTATATGAAAAACATGTTTTTCAATGGCAAAAATCAATGAATATTGTAAATGCACAAACAGTAATATCTCCACATTTCAAGGGGCAATTCTGAAATTTTTTGCTTTTTCCTGTTAATCCTAGCATGATAAAGAAGATTCAAAGAGAGTGAGATGCCAGCTCCTTTCATTCAGTCAGTAGCTTCAAACATTTCTGGTATATGAAAAACATGTTTTTCAATGGCAAAAATCAATGAATATTGTAAATGCACAAACAGTAATATCTCCACATTGCAAGGTGCAATTCTGAATTTTTTTGCTTTTTCCTGCTAATCCTAGCATGATAAAGAAGATTCAAAGAGAGTGAGATGCCAGCTCCTTTCATTCAGTCAGTAGCTTCAAACATTTCTGGTATATGAAAAACATGTTTTTCAATGGCAAAAATCAATGAATATTGTAAATGCACAAACAGTAATATCTCCACATTGCACGGTGCAATTCTGAAATTTTTAGCTTTTTCCTGTTAATCCTAGCATGATAAAGAAGATTCAAAGAGAGTGAGATGCCAGCTCCTTTCATTCAGTCAGTAGCTTCAAACATTTCTGGTATATGAAAAACATGTTTTTCAATGGCAAAAATCAATGAATATTGTAAATGCACAAACAGTAATATCTCCACATTGCAAGGTGCAATTCTGAAATTTTTTGCTTTTTCCTGCTAATCCTAGCATGATAAAGAAGATTCAAAGAGAGTGAGATGCCAGCTCCTTTCATTCAGTCAGAAGCTTCAAACATTTCTGGTATATGAAAAACATGTTTTTCAATGGCAAAAATCAATGAATATTGTAAATGCACAAACAGTAATATCTCCACATTGCACGGTGCAATTCTGAAGTTTTTAGCTTTTTCCTGTTAATCCTAGCATGATAAAGAAGATTCAAAGAGAGTGAGATGCCAGCTCCTTTCATTCAGTCAGTAGCTTCAAACATTTCTGGTATATGAAAAACATGTTTTTCAATGGCAAAAATCAATGAATATTGTAAATGCACAGTAATATCTCCACATTGCAAGGTGCAATTCTGAAATTTTTTGCTTTTTCCTGCTAATCCTAGCATGATAAAGAAGATTCAAAGAGAGTGAGATGCCAGCTCCTTTCATTCAGTCAGTAGCTTCAAACATTTCTGGTATATGAAAAACATGTTTTTCAATGGCAAAAATCAATGAATATTGTAAATGCACAAACAGTAATATCTCCACATTGCACGGTGCAATTCTGAAATTTTTAGCTTTTTCCTGTTAATCCTAGCATGATAAAGAAGATTCAAAGAGAGTGAGATGCCAGCTCCTTTCATTCAGTCAGTAGCTTCAAACATTTCTGGTATATGAAAAACATGTTTTTCAATGGCAAAAATCAATGAATATTGTAAATGCACAAACAGTAATATCTCCACATTGCAAGGTGCAATTCTGAAATTTTTTGCTTTTTCCTGCTAATCCTAGCATGATAAAGAAGATTCAAAGAGAGTGAGATGCCAGCTCCTTTCATTCAGTCAGTAGCTTCAAACATTTCTGGTATATGAAAAACGTTTTTCAATGGCAAAAATCAATGAATATTGTAAATGCACAAACATTAATATCTCCACATTGCACGGTGCAATTCTGAAATTTTTTGCTTTTTCCTGTTAATCCTAGCATGATAAAGAAGATTCAAAGAGAGTGAGATGCCAGCTCCTTTCATTCAGTCAGTAGCTTCAAACATTTCTGGTATATGAAAAACATGTTTTTCAATGGCAAAAATCAATGAATATTGTAAATGCACAAACAGTAATATCTCCACATTGCAAGGTGCAATTCTGAAATTTTTTGCTTTTTCCTGTTAATCCTAGCATGATAAAGAAGATTCAAAGAGAGTGAGATGCCAGCTCCTTTCATTCAGTCAGTAGCTTCAAACATTTCTGGTATATGAAAAACATGTTTTTCAATGGCAAAAATCAATGAATATTGTAAATGCACAAACAGTAATATCTCCACATTGCAAGGTGCAATTCTGAAATTTTTTGCTTTTTCCTGCTAATCCTAGCATGATAAAGAAGATTCAAAGAGAGTGAGATGCCAGCTCCTTTCATTCAGTCAGTAGCTTCAAACATTTCTGGTATATGAAAAACGTTTTTCAATGGCAAAAATCAATGAATATTGTAAATGCACAAACAGTAATATCTCCACATTGCACGGTGCAATTCTGAAATTTTTAGCTTTTTCCTGTTAATCCTAGCATGATAAAGAAGATTCAAAGAGAGTGAGATGCCAGCTCCTTTCATTCAGTCAGTAGCTTCAAACATTTCTGGTATATGAAAAACATGTTTTTCAATGGCAAAAATCAATGAATATTGTAAATGCACAAACAGTAATATCTCCACATTGCAAGGTGCAATTCTGAAATTTTTTGCTTTTTCCTGCTAATCCTAGCATGATAAAGAAGATTCAAAGAGAGTGAGATGCCAGCTCCTTTCATTCAGTCAGTAGCTTCAAACATTTCTGGTATATGAAAAACATGTTTTTCAATGGCAAAAATCAATGAATATTGTAAATGCACAAACAGTAATATCTCCACATTGCAAGGTGCAATTCTGAATTTTTTTGCTTTTTCCTGCTAATCCTAGCATGATAAAGAAGATTCAAAGAGAGTGAGATGCCAGCTCCTTTCATTCAGTCAGTAGCTTCAAACATTTCTGGTATATGAAAAACATGTTTTTCAATGGCAAAAATCAATGAATATTGTAAATGCACAAACAGTAATATCTCCACATTGCACGGTGCAATTCTGAAATTTTTAGCTTTTTCCTGTTAATCCTAGCATGATAAAGAAGATTCAAAGAGAGTGAGATGCCAGCTCCTTTCATTCAGTCAGTAGCTTCAAACATTTCTGGTATATGAAAAACATGTTTTTCAATGGCAAAAATCAATGAATATTGTAAATGCACAAACAGTAATATCTCCACATTGCAAGGTGCAATTCTGAAATTTTTTGCTTTTTCCTGCTAATCCTAGCATGATAAAGAAGATTCAAAGAGAGTGAGATGCCAGCTCCTTTCATTCAGTCAGAAGCTTCAAACATTTCTGGTATATGAAAAACATGTTTTTCAATGGCAAAAATAAATGAATATTGTAAATGCACAAACAGTAATATCTCCACATTGCACGGTGCAATTCTGAAGTTTTTAGCTTTTTCCTGTTAATCCTAGCATGATAAAGAAGATTCAAAGAGAGTGAGATGCCAGCTCCTTTCATTCAGTCAGTGGCTTCAAACATTTCTGGTATATGAAAAACATGTTTTTCAATGGCAAAAATCAATGAATATTGTAAATGCACAAACAGTAATATCTCCACATTGCAAGGTGCAATTCTGAAATTTTTTGCTTTTTCCTGTTAATCCTAGCATGATAAAGAAGATTCAAAGAGAGTGAGATGCCAGCTCCTTTCATTCAGTCAGTAGCTTCAAACATTTCTGGTATATGAAAAACATGTTTTTCAATGGCAAAAATCAATGAATATTGTAAATGCACAAACAGTAATATCTCCACATTGCAAGGTGCAATTCTGAAATTTTTTGCTTTTTCCTGCTAATCCTAGCATGATAAAGAAGATTCAAAGAGAGTGAGATGCCAGCTCCTTTCATTCAGTCAGTAGCTTCAAACATTTCTGGTATATGAAAAACGTTTTTCAATGGCAAAAATCAATGAATATTGTAAATGCACAAACAGTAATATCTCCACATTGCACGGTGCAATTCTGAAATTTTTAGCTTTTTCCTGTTAATCCTAGCATGATAAAGAAGATTCAAAGAGAGTGAGATGCCAGCTCCTTTCATTCAGTCAGTAGCTTCAAACATTTCTGGTATATGAAAAACATGTTTTTCAATGGCAAAAATCAATGAATATTGTAAATGCACAAACAGTAATATCTCCACATTGCAAGGTGCAATTCTGAAATTTTTTGCTTTTTCCTGCTAATCCTAGCATGATAAAGAAGATTCAAAGAGAGTGAGATGCCAGCTCCTTTCATTCAGTCAGTAGCTTCAAACATTTCTGGTATATGAAAAACATGTTTTTCAATGGCAAAAATCAATGAATATTGTAAATGCACAAACAGTAATATCTCCACATTGCAAGGTGCAATTCTGAATTTTTTTGCTTTTTCCTGCTAATCCTAGCATGATAAAGAAGATTCAAAGAGAGTGAGATGCCAGCTCCTTTCATTCAGTCAGTAGCTTCAAACATTTCTGGTATATGAAAAACATGTTTTTCAATGGCAAAAATCAATGAATATTGTAAATGCACAAACAGTAATATCTCCACATTGCACGGTGCAATTCTGAAATTTTTAGCTTTTTCCTGTTAATCCTAGCATGATAAAGAAGATTCAAAGAGAGTGAGATGCCAGCTCCTTTCATTCAGTCAGTAGCTTCAAACATTTCTGGTATATGAAAAACATGTTTTTCAATGGCAAAAATCAATGAATATTGTAAATGCACAAACAGTAATATCTCCACATTGCAAGGTGCAATTCTGAAATTTTTTGCTTTTTCCTGCTAATCCTAGCATGATAAAGAAGATTCAAAGAGAGTGAGATGCCAGCTCCTTTCATTCAGTCAGAAGCTTCAAACATTTCTGGTATATGAAAAACATGTTTTTCAATGGCAAAAATAAATGAATATTGTAAATGCACAAACAGTAATATCTCCACATTGCACGGTGCAATTCTGAAGTTTTTAGCTTTTTCCTGTTAATCCTAGCATGATAAAGAAGATTCAAAGAGAGTGAGATGCCAGCTCCTTTCATTCAGTCAGTGGCTTCAAACATTTCTGGTATATGAAAAACATGTTTTTCAATGGCAAAAATCAATGAATATTGTAAATGCACAAACAGTAATATCTCCACATTGCAAGGTGCAATTCTGAAATTTTTTGCTTTTTCCTGCTAATCCTAGCATGATAAAGAAGATTCAAAGAGAGTGAGATGCCAGCTCCTTTCATTCAGTCAGTAGCTTCAAACATTTCTGGTATATGAAAAACATGTTTTTCAATGGCAAAAATCAATGAATATTGTAAATGCACAAACAGTAATATCTCCACATTGCACGGTGCAATTCTGAAATTTTTAGCTTTTTCCTGTTAATCCTAGCATGATAAAGAAGATTCAAAGAGAGTGAGATGCCAGCTCCTTTCATTCAGTCAGTAGCTTCAAACATTTCTGGTATATGAAAAACATGTTTTTCAATGGCAAAAATCAATGAATATTGTAAATGCACAAACAGTAATATCTCCACATTGCAAGGTGCAATTCTGAAATTTTTTGCTTTTTCCTGCTAATCCTAGCATGATAAAGAAGATTCAAAGAGAGTGAGATGCCAGCTCCTTTCATTCAGTCAGTAGCTTCAAACATTTCTGGTATATGAAAAACGTTTTTCAATGGCAAAAATCAATGAATATTGTAAATGCACAAACATTAATATCTCCACATTGCACGGTGCAATTCTGAAATTTTTTGCTTTTTCCTGTTAATCCTAGCATGATAAAGAAGATTCAAAGAGAGTGAGATGCCAGCTCCTTTCATTCAGTCAGTAGCTTCAAACATTTCTGGTATATGAAAAACATGTTTTTCAATGGCAAAAATCAATGAATATTGTAAATGCACAAACAGTAATATCTCCACATTGCAAGGTGCAATTCTGAAATTTTTTGCTTTTTCCTGTTAATCCTAGCATGATAAAGAAGATTCAAAGAGAGTGAGATGCCAGCTCCTTTCATTCAGTCAGTAGCTTCAAACATTTCTGGTATATGAAAAACATGTTTTTCAATGGCAAAAATCAATGAATATTGTAAATGCACAATCAGTAATATCTCCACATTGCAAGGTGCAATTCTGAAATTTTTTGCTTTTTCCTGCTAATCCTAGCATGATAAAGAAGATTCAAAGAGAGTGAGATGCCAGCTCCTTTCATTCAGTCAGTAGCTTCAAACATTTCTGGTATATGAAAAACGTTTTTCAATGGCAAAAATCAATGAATATTGTAAATGCACAAACAGTAATATCTCCACATTGCACGGTGCAATTCTGAAATTTTTAGCTTTTTCCTGTTAATCCTAGCATGATAAAGAAGATTCAAAGAGAGTGAGATGCCAGCTCCTTTCATTCAGTCAGTAGCTTCAAACATTTCTGGTATATGAAAAACATGTTTTTCAATGGCAAAAATCAATGAATATTGTAAATGCACAAACAGTAATATCTCCACATTGCAAGGTGCAATTCTGAAATTTTTTGCTTTTTCCTGCTAATCCTAGCATGATAAAGAAGATTCAAAGAGAGTGAGATGCCAGCTCCTTTCATTCAGTCAGTAGCTTCAAACATTTCTGGTATATGAAAAACGTTTTTCAATGGCAAAAATCAATGAATATTGTAAATGCACAAACAGTAATATCTCCACATTGCACGGTGCAATTCTGAAATTTTTAGCTTTTTCCTGTTAATCCTAGCATGATAAAGAAGATTCAAAGAGAGTGAGATGCCAGCTCCTTTCATTCAGTCAGTAGCTTCAAACATTTCTGGTATATGAAAAACATGTTTTTCAATGGCAAAAATCAATGAATATTGTAAATGCACAAACAGTAATATCTCCACATTGCACGGTGCAATTCTGAAATTTTTAGCTTTTTCCTGTTAATCCTAGCATGATAAAGAAGATTCAAAGAGAGTGAGATGCCAGCTCCTTTCATTCAGTCAGTAGCTTCAAACATTTCTGGTATATGAAAAACATGTTTTTCAATGGCAAAAATCAATGAATATTGTAAATGCACAAACAGTAATATCTCCACATTGCAAGGTGCAATTCTGAAATTTTTTGCTTTTTCCTGCTAATCCTAGCATGATAAAGAAGATTCAAAGAGAGTGAGATGCCAGCTCCTTTCATTCAGTCAGTAGCTTCAAACATTTCTGGTAT